>NC_079196.1:5258167-5368167 GCF_029499605.1 Hyla sarda | reverse complement strand
CATAGACATTACATAGACTTTCCATAGATATTACATAGACATTACTTAGACATTACATAGAATTTCCATAGACATTACATAGATATTACATAGACATTACATAGACATTACATAGATATTACATAGAATTTACATAGATATTACATAGACATTACATAAATGTTACATAGCTATTACATAGACATTACATAGATATTACATAGAATTTACATAGATATTACGTAGTCAATACATATAATTTCCATAGACATTACATAGACTTTCCATAGATATTACATAGACATTACTTAGACATTACATAGACTTTCCATAGATATTACATAGACATTACGTAGACATTACGTAGACATTACATAGAATTTCCATAGACATTACATAGACATTACATAGACTTTCCATGGATATTACATAGACATTACGTAGACATTACGTAGACATTACATGGATATCACATAGACATTACATAGACATTACATAGAATTTCCATAGACATCACATGGATATTACATAGACATTACATAGACATAACATAGAATTTCCATAGACATTACATAGATATTACATATAATTTCCATAGACATTACATAGACATTACATAGATATTACATAGACATTACATAGAATTTCCATAGACATTACATAGCAATTACATAGACGTTACATAGACATTACATAGACATTACATAGAATTTCCATAGACATTACATAGATATTACATAGACATTACATAGACATAACATAGACATTACATAGATATTACATAGAATTTACATAGACATTACATAGACATTACATAGATATTACATAGACATTACATAGAATTTCCATAAACATTACATAGCAATTACATAGACATTACTTAGATATTACATAGAATTTCCATAGACATTACATAGCATATCCATAGACATTACATAGACATTACTTAGACTTTTCTCTGCTTCCTCTTTTCCCTGTCTGACCCACGTTATTGAAATATTTCTCTTCCTCCAGAACATTTCTCCAGAACGGATCCCTCTAAACCTCTACAAAAGGCCTCCTGATCCGTCCCCTGGGGAAGCTCTAATTTGTAAGCTCCTCATTGCGGTAGCTTCTATCTCCAGGAAGATTTCATCAGCTCCACTTACAAATCTACATTTACAAAATGCAATTATAGGATTTTGTACCGAGATAACTAACCAAAACACCGGGGAGTCATGTTGCATAACACCAATATCTAAAACAACTCGACACTGTATACTCTAATGCATTGTGATTTGATAATAGAGCGGAATCTTATTTCAATCCTTTTATCACCTATAATGCTTTCCTGCCTATTCTGTGTCATTACACCCTATCTGCGTCCTTCAAACACCGGCTGGAAAAAAAAAAAAAAAACATAATTCAGGGCAATTTGATCTCTTGATGTCTTTAACACCTCGAGCGCTGAGTAATTCTGCACCTTGAGCCAAGTTCACCATCGCAGTGAATCATTGTAATAGATGGATGCGATAAGGTTGACGCCAGGCGGGTAATTTGTGTTTTCAGCCGGAGCTGGTGTATGTTTGGGGACAGTAATCTCGTTATTCGCAGCTTTTTGTCTACATCAGGCTTCTCTTTCTTCAGAGCTACCATTTTATTCCTAAGAGACGGCATTAAGTGGAACTCTACGTGTAACCCGTGATTACAGCCGAGCGGTTAACTGTCTTTGTGTCATGTCTGATGCCAATAGAAAGTCTTATCTACTGTTCATCTCTAGTCACATTCCCCTCCCACAATAGAAAATACTTTTTACAAATGATAAGTCTGCAGACAAGTTAAACAATTATCTATGGCTTTTCAAATACCATCTAAGTGGTTCTAAAGACAATCATTATGTTGGTGCTAGTGCGTGCCGCGGTTCACCATAATATTACAACCTCACATAAATGTCGCTGAACTGTATGAATTCTACTCATAAAAACATAATGAAAAAAATTAGGACATTGTGGCCCCTACCAAATGGTGGCAATACCTTAGATGCGAAGCCGCCCCACACATGAATGGTCTCAGGAGCCTATACTGGTGGCGACACAGGACTAACCCTTACTTCTCTCGACAATCTTTCGTCCAAATGTCCCAAACAGTGTGTAGGCTTCACCAGAGACAATAAGTACACCTCAGTCCTCTGCAGCCCAATCCATGTGCAAAGTAAAGTTATTTTCTCTGTTGAAACCTCCTTAAGAATGATCTCTGTCCTATTAGGAACCTGTGGTTAATTCTCAAAAAGCAGGTGGGCAAATGAGAACCCAGAAATTGTGATAATCTACAAGCAGCGATGAAGTGAGAAAGTGTCCCTCAAAGAGATCTTCACCTAACATAGAAAATAACTGTACCTCAGTCCTCTGCAGTCGAATCCCTGTACAAAGTAAAGCTATTTTCTTTGAGGAAACCTCCTTAAGAATGATCTCTGTCCTATTAAGAACCTGTGGTTATTTCTCAAAAAGCAGGTGGGAAAACCAAGAATGCAGAAATTGTGATAAACTCCAAGCAACGATGAGGTGAGAAAGTGTCCCTCGCAGAGATCTTCACCTAACATCTGTTATCTCTATAATACCTGCTGAAGATTTGTGCATAGGCTTTTATAGTGACATCACCTCAAAACTGCCTTCTTATTGGCTGAGAAAGCTATTTGGAAGGGAATATGGGATTTCCTAAGGTCATGTGACACATTTTCTCCTTCTCCTTTCTGCTATGTGGCTGATGTTAGTGGGTTCTTCCAAACCTCCCGAAGTTTAAGCTGTAACTTAACAAAACTTTTAGCAAGGTTCTGACTAAACTTGGGTTCTTCCGGTTTGGTTCGCTCATCTCTCCTTGTCAGCAGTCAGGATTGGGTCCAGAAACCGAGATCCAGCATGAGAGGGTGAACTGCAGAAGTCTTGAAAAAGAAGAAGGGTTAGTTCTGAAAAACTTCATGTATTTGTCAATAAAAGCTTGAAAACATATGAAATACTTATAATTACGCTTCAGTAACCATGGAAACATCTGGTTAAAAGAGCTAAAATCGCTGAAACAGCAAACTTTGTAAAAAAACAAAACCTAAATTTGTGTTTAAAACTTTTGCCCTTGACATCATAATGTTGGAAAGGTTGTATAGAGCCAACTCAGAAATTGAGCGCCAAGCTGACACCGGTTCATAGTGGTAAGGATCAGAGATAACTCAGATCCCAGCAGCTTAATCTCCATGGATGTTGCAGTTAAAGGGGTACTCCCGTGAAAAACTTTTTTTTTAAATCAACTGGTGCCAGAAAGTTAAACAGATTTGTAAATGACTTCTATTAAAAAAATGTAATCCTTTCAGTACTTATGAGCTTCTGAAGTTAAGGTTGCTGTTTTCTGTCTAAGTGCTCTCTGATGACACGTGTCTCGGGAACCGCCCAGTTTAGAAGAAAATCCCCATAGCAAACCTCTTCTAAACTGGGCGGTTCTCGAGACACGTGTCATCAGAGAGCACTTAGACAGAAAAGAACAACCTTAACTTCAGAAGCTCATAAGTACTGAAAGGATTAAGATTTTTTAATAGAAGTAATTTACAAATCTGTTTAACTTTCTGGAGCCAATTGATATATATAAAAAAAAAGTTTTTTCCTGGATAACCCCTTTAATGCTTCCAGTACTTATTAGTTGCTGAATACTAAAGAGAAAATGGTTATCTTTTTGGAACACAGAGCTCTCTGCTGACATCACGACCACAGTGCTCTCTACTGACATCTCTGTCCATTTTAAGAACTGAGTAGGAGAAAATCCCCATAGAAAACATATGCTGCACTGGACAGTTCCTAAAATGGACAGAGATGTCAGCAGAGAGCTTTGTGTGCCAAAAAGAAAACAATTTCCCCTGTAGTATTCAGCAGCTAATAAGTACTGGAAGGATTAAGATTTTTTAATAGAAGTAATTTACAAATATGTTTAACTTTCTGGCACCAGTTGATTAAAAAAAAAAAGTTTTCCACGGGAGTATCCCTTTAATAGCCTCTAACTAGACGTGTAGGTTTAGGAAAACTGTGGTAATATTCCTATACATGTCTTTGTTTTGTGTCATAAGCGGCGCCTCTAGAAGGTGTCGCCTGCACTATTCTTGTAGTCACCATATTCGCATCCTTACAAATAGGGTTGCCACCTGGCCAGTATTTTACCGCCACAGCCGGTACATTGGCTAAAATACATAGATATTACATAGAATTTACATAGACATTACATAGACATTACATAGATATTACATAGACATTACATAGAATTTCCATAAACATTACATAGCAATTACATAGACATTACTTAGATATTACATAGAATTTCCATAGACATTACATAGCATATCCATAGACATTACATAGACATTACTTAGACTTTTCTCTGCTTCCTCTTTTCCCTGTCTGACCCACGTTATTGAAATATTTCTCTTCCTCCAGAACATTTCTCCAGAACGGATCCCTCTAAACCTCTACAAAAGGCCTCCTGATCCGTCCCCTGGGGAAGCTCTAATTTGTAAGCTCCTCATTGCGGTAGCTTCTATCTCCAGGAAGATTTCATCAGCTCCACTTACAAATCTACATTTACAAAATGCAATTATAGGATTTTGTACCGAGATAACTAACCAAAACACCGGGGAGTCATGTTGCATAACACCAATATCTAAAACAACTCGACACTGTATACTCTAATGCATTGTGATTTGATAATAGAGCGGAATCTTATTTCAATCCTTTTATCACCTATAATGCTTTCCTGCCTATTCTGTGTCATTACACCCTATCTGCGTCCTTCAAACACCGGCTGGAAAAAAAAAAAAAAAACATAATTCAGGGCAATTTGATCTCTTGATGTCTTTAACACCTCGAGCGCTGAGTAATTCTGCACCTTGAGCCAAGTTCACCATCGCAGTGAATCATTGTAATAGATGGATGCGATAAGGTTGACGCCAGGCGGGTAATTTGTGTTTTCAGCCGGAGCTGGTGTATGTTTGGGGACAGTAATCTCGTTATTCGCAGCTTTTTGTCTACATCAGGCTTCTCTTTCTTCAGAGCTACCATTTTATTCCTAAGAGACGGCATTAAGTGGAACTCTACGTGTAACCCGTGATTACAGCCGAGCGGTTAACTGTCTTTGTGTCATGTCTGATGCCAATAGAAAGTCTTATCTACTGTTCATCTCTAGTCACATTCCCCTCCCACAATAGAAAATACTTTTTACAAATGATAAGTCTGCAGACAAGTTAAACAATTATCTATGGCTTTTCAAATACCATCTAAGTGGTTCTAAAGACAATCATTATGTTGGTGCTAGTGCGTGCCGCGGTTCACCATAATATTACAACCTCACATAAATGTCGCTGAACTGTATGAATTCTACTCATAAAAACATAATGAAAAAAATTAGGACATTGTGGCCCCTACCAAATGGTGGCAATACCTTAGATGCGAAGCCGCCCCACACATGAATGGTCTCAGGAGCCTATACTGGTGGCGACACAGGACTAACCCTTACTTCTCTCGACAATCTTTCGTCCAAATGTCCCAAACAGTGTGTAGGCTTCACCAGAGACAATAAGTACACCTCAGTCCTCTGCAGCCCAATCCATGTGCAAAGTAAAGTTATTTTCTCTGTTGAAACCTCCTTAAGAATGATCTCTGTCCTATTAGGAACCTGTGGTTAATTCTCAAAAAGCAGGTGGGCAAATGAGAACCCAGAAATTGTGATAATCTACAAGCAGCGATGAAGTGAGAAAGTGTCCCTCAAAGAGATCTTCACCTAACATAGAAAATAACTGTACCTCAGTCCTCTGCAGTCGAATCCCTGTACAAAGTAAAGCTATTTTCTTTGAGGAAACCTCCTTAAGAATGATCTCTGTCCTATTAAGAACCTGTGGTTATTTCTCAAAAAGCAGGTGGGAAAACCAAGAATGCAGAAATTGTGATAAACTCCAAGCAACGATGAGGTGAGAAAGTGTCCCTCGCAGAGATCTTCACCTAACATCTGTTATCTCTATAATACCTGCTGAAGATTTGTGCATAGGCTTTTATAGTGACATCACCTCAAAACTGCCTTCTTATTGGCTGAGAAAGCTATTTGGAAGGGAATATGGGATTTCCTAAGGTCATGTGACACATTTTCTCCTTCTCCTTTCTGCTATGTGGCTGATGTTAGTGGGTTCTTCCAAACCTCCCGAAGTTTAAGCTGTAACTTAACAAAACTTTTAGCAAGGTTCTGACTAAACTTGGGTTCTTCCGGTTTGGTTCGCTCATCTCTCCTTGTCAGCAGTCAGGATTGGGTCCAGAAACCGAGATCCAGCATGAGAGGGTGAACTGCAGAAGTCTTGAAAAAGAAGAAGGGTTAGTTCTGAAAAACTTAATGTATTTGTCAATAAAAGCTTGAAAACATATGAAATACTTATAATTACGCTTCAGTAACCATGGAAACATCTGGTTAAAAGAGCTAAAATCGCTGAAACAGCAAACTTTGTAAAAAAACAAAACCTAAATTTGTGTTTAAAACTTTTGCCCTTGACATCATAATGTTGGAAAGGTTGTATAGAGCCAACTCAGAAATTGAGCGCCAAGCTGACACCGGTTCATAGTGGTAAGGATCAGAGATAACTCAGATCCCAGCAGCTTAATCTCCATGGATGTTGCAGTTAAAGGGGTACTCCCGTGAAAAACTTTTTTTTTAAATCAACTGGTGCCAGAAAGTTAAACAGATTTGTAAATGACTTCTATTAAAAAAATGTAATCCTTTCAGTACTTATGAGCTTCTGAAGTTAAGGTTGCTGTTTTCTGTCTAAGTGCTCTCTGATGACACGTGTCTCGGGAACCGCCCAGTTTAGAAGAAAATCCCCATAGCAAACCTCTTCTAAACTGGGCGGTTCTCGAGACACGTGTCATCAGAGAGCACTTAGACAGAAAAGAACAACCTTAACTTCAGAAGCTCATAAGTACTGAAAGGATTAAGATTTTTTAATAGAAGTAATTTACAAATCTGTTTAACTTTCTGGAGCCAATTGATATATATAAAAAAAAAGTTTTTTCCTGGATAACCCCTTTAATGCTTCCAGTACTTATTAGTTGCTGAATACTAAAGAGAAAATGGTTATCTTTTTGGAACACAGAGCTCTCTGCTGACATCACGACCACAGTGCTCTCTACTGACATCTCTGTCCATTTTAAGAACTGAGTAGGAGAAAATCCCCATAGAAAACATATGCTGCACTGGACAGTTCCTAAAATGGACAGAGATGTCAGCAGAGAGCTTTGTGTGCCAAAAAGAAAACAATTTCCCCTGTAGTATTCAGCAGCTAATAAGTACTGGAAGGATTAAGATTTTTTAATAGAAGTAATTTACAAATATGTTTAACTTTCTGGCACCAGTTGATTAAAAAAAAAAAGTTTTCCACGGGAGTATCCCTTTAATAGCCTCTAACTAGACGTGTAGGTTTAGGAAAACTGTGGTAATATTCCTATACATGTCTTTGTTTTGTGTCATAAGCGGCGCCTCTAGAAGGTGTCGCCTGCACTATTCTTGTAGTCACCATATTCGCATCCTTACAAATAGGGTTGCCACCTGGCCAGTATTTTACCGCCACAGCCGGTACATTGGCTAAAATACCGGCAATGCAATGACCAGTATTTATCCAATCAATCCTCCAACTCGCGGAATGTTGCACTATAACCTATGCAAGTGTTTTCCAAACAGAGTGCCTCCAGGTGTTGCAAAACTACAACTCCCAGCATGCCCGGACAGCCAACGGCTGTCCGGGCATGCTGGGGGTTGTGGTTTTGCAACAGCTGGAGGAATCCCTGGGTGAGAAACACTGACCTATACTAAATACTACTATATGGTCCAACATGCTGGGAGTTGCAGTTTTTTGCAACAGCTGGAGGGACCCCTGGTTGGAAATCACTGACTTATACCATATACTACTGTATAGTCCAACATGCTGGGAGTTGTAGTTTTTTTCATTTGGGCAGCTGCTTAGCCCACAGGCTGTATTAGGGCATGCTGCGAGTTGTAGTTAGTAACTAACCGCAACTCTTGAATTTAGTAAAACAAAAACAACAACAAAAAATTTTTTCATTTGGGGCAGCGGCCACAGGCTGTATCAGGGCATGCTGGGAGTTGTAGTTTTGCAACAGCTGGAGGCACCCCTGGGAGGGAAACACTGACCTATACTAAATACTACTATATAGTCCAACATGCAGAGAGTTGTAGTTTTGAAACAGCTGGAGGCACCTCTGGTTGGGAAACACTGACCTATACTATATACCACTATATAGTTGTAGTTTTCATTTGGTGCAGCTGCTGAGCCACAGGCTGTATCAGGGCATGCTGGGAGTTGTAGTTAGTAACTAACTACAACTCTTGAATTTAGGGGGGAAAAAATTGAACAAAAAGTCACATCAAAACAAATAATGGTACTTTTAAAAAACTACAGACCGGGCGCAATTTTTTTTTGCCTTAAAGGGGTATTATTTTTATTTATTTTTTTTAAATCAACTGGTGCCAGAAAGTTAAACAGATATGTAAATCCAAAACCTCAAGGAGAGTGTATATAGTATTTATAATGAATGGAACAGACCGTGCTTCAATTAACAGTAGTATTTATTATAATATCACATTAATTATAAATGAATTATAAAAATTGTGGTATGATAAAGAAGATCCCCCCATAGGGCCCTGTGAGGGGATCTTCTTTATCATACCACAATTTTTATAATTAATTTATAATTAATGTGATATTATAATAAATACTACTGTTAATTGAAGCACGGTCTGTTCCATTCATTATAAATACTATATACACTCTCCTTGAGGTTTTGGGTAAACATTTTTGCTACTGAACTTTTTCCTCTTGCACCTAGGGTATAGGTGCCTACCCAATTTAACCTCGGATCAGTGAATTAATTGTGAGCTGCACTTATCCTTTTTCTTTAGATTTGTAAATCACTTCTATTAAAAAAATCTTAATCCTTCAAGTTCTTTTTAGGGGCTGTATACTAAAGAAAAATCCAAAGAAATCCAAGAAATGCATTTCCTGTGATGTCCTGACCACAGTGCTCTCTGCTGACCTCTGCTGTCCATTTTAGGAACTGTCCAGAGAAGCATATGTTTGCTATGGGGATTTTCTCCAGTTCCTAAAATGGACAGCAGAGGTCAGCAGAGAGAACTGTGGTCAGGACATCACAGGAAATGCATTTCTTTTTGGATTTCTATTTAGTATACAGCCCCTAAAAAGTACTGGAAGGATTAAGATTTTTTAATAGAAGTAATTTACAAATCTGTTTAACTTTCTGGCACCAGTTGATAAAAAAAAAAAAAAAAGTTTCCCACAGTAGTACCTCTTTAATAAGGAGAAATATAAAAGTTATAGGGGTCAGAATAGCATAACATTTTCCCTGGTTAGGCTGGGTTCTCACCAGGTTTTTGCCATACTGTTTTCAATCAGTTTTTCTAAAGAAAGCCTTATGGCAAAAAAAAATGGATGGAACCATATGGGAAAGGGTAAACCGTATGTGTTTTCAAACTGTAAATTGTTTTTGAAAGTGCATACAGTTCCGTCAGTTTTTAATAAAAAAAAAAACATATGTTTTTGAAAATTTTATTTAAAATAAAAAAAAAAATGTTTCATTTTAACTTAAAGGGGTACTCCGGTGAAAACCTTTTTTCTTTTAAATCAACTGGCTCCAGAAAGTTAAACAGATTTTAACATTACTTCTATTAAAAAATCTTAATCTTCGTGTACTTATTAGCTGCTGAATACTACAGAGGAAATTATTTTCTATTTGGAATGCTCTCTGATGACATCATGAGCACTGCTGACATTATAATAATAATAAGTCTTTATTTATTGTTGTCCTTAGTGGGATTTGAACCCAAGGCCCCAGTGCTAACCACTGAGCCACCATGCTGCCCTTAGCATACATCTGCTATGCATGGTTGCTAAAATAGACAGAGATGTCAGCAGAGAGCACTGTGCTCGTGATGTCATCAGTGTTCCAAAAAGAAAGGAATTTCCTCTGTAGCATTCAGCAGGTAATAAGTACTGGAAGGATTAAGATTTTTTAATAGAAGTAATTTACAAATATGTTTAACTTTCTGGCACCAGTTGATTTAAAAGAAAAAAGATTTTCACCGGAGTACCCCTTTAAGGATGCAAATGCGCATGTGCAAAGTAAAAACCGCATACAGTTTCCCGTATGGAACCGTATGCATGTGAATTTCCCATTGACATCTATGTTAAAAAAAAAAAAATGTATGCAGTTGCATTACGGTTTTCAACCCGGAGACAAAACCGTGGTCAACCATGGTTTTGAGTACGGGAAAAAAATGTATTGCAATCAAAGCGTACGCAACTGGATGCATCCGGGGGCATAGGTTTTCAATTGTTTGTCTATGTAAACTGTTTTCAATACAGTTCCATACGTTTCTAATATGAAAACGTATACAGGAAACGTACTTGAAAAACCTGGTGTGAATCCACCGTTATGTGTGTCCTGTGACGTCACGCCTACATAATTAATTATGCAAATTAGCATGGCCGGTATTTTTTTTGCAAGAAAGGTGGAAACGCTACTTACAAATCCCAAGTCTGGACACAAATGTAACAAGTCCTGGTGGTCGATGTGCGGAGTTATATAAGCAGCGCCCGGTGGCATCGCTGACTGGCACCTCTTGCCATAGACACAGCTGCAGATATCCAGAGTTTGGGGACTTACAATCTTTTCAGGACCCGGAATTGATGTAAAGTTATATTGGAAGTGACAGAAAGAAGTGTAGACAACAATGAGAAGTGGAATGACCCTCTCCTAGGAATGATATTTTATGCATCAAAACTCTACAGTGTCACCTAATGTCATAAAGTCATACGTCAACTGGAGGCGCCGTTCTCTTTATACATTGTGATAACTCATTTACCTGCAGTTCTGTATAACCCACAATGCACTGTAATATCACAGCGCATACCGAGACCGGCTGCATTGCAAACACAGCTCTGCTATATCTGTCACCAGAGTCATCCCCATGAGAAATTTCTTCAATGTTTCCGCTCTGTTTACAATAACGTGTATGTTTCTTATTCATGCCTTCCCAAGCCGGGTTACAGCATCTGCCATGTTCTCAAAACTATGGGAAGCACCAAGTCAGGACCAAGGGCGGCTGAAGCTGCCACGACCTATGGCCTACACTGACCACCAACTGTGATCTCCACCACTATGCAGGCTCCATTGTGTCACTTCTTGATGCCTGCGCCAGATCGGAGGCAGCGACTCAGTGGTGCGGCTCTGTGTGGGAGAGGAGGTGAGTATTTTTTTGTAAGTTTTTTTTTGTGTTTTTTTTTTTTGTGGCACAAATGGGGATGTCCGTCTTTAGTTTGGGGGTTAGGGGAAATATAACTATAGACAAAAAGACCAAGCAGGAACCTCAGCACCGCTGTAGCTACAACTGTTGGACCCATGGTATCCAATCTTGCTGCAAAACCTTATTGGTGCACTGCTCGCATGAAAGACAGGTAATCTTCAAACAGGTACAAAGTAGAAAATACGGAGCACTCACCCGGTCAGTCACTTGAATATCTTGTTACTTTATTTCTTATTCAGATACATTCGTACAGGGGAGCAGACAGGAGTGGTAGCATGGGGGGTGGATGGGCAACACACCGTATCTCATTGTGTGGCGCAATATGGGGTCTGAGTAAGCGCCACGCCGCACGATACGGTCCGTTGCCCATCCACCCCCTACCTTACCACCCCTGTCTGCTCCCCTGTATGAATGTATCTGAATAAGAAATAGAGTAACAAGATATTCAAGCGACTACCCGGGTGAGTGCTCCGTATTTTCTACTTTGTACCTGTTTGAAGATTACTATACAAAAAACCTACCCTCTGGGGGATATTTTCTTTTTTTGCCTGCTTACTTTTTGTGTTAGTAATTCTTTTTAACCTTGATTGAACCTGTATTCTGACCTTTCTCCAGTTACCTGTTTGTCAGTCCTCTGTATATACCTGCTGTTATATCTTATTGGTTCCCTGTCTGTCAGTCCTCTGTATATACCTCCTGTTATATCTTATTGGTTCCCTGTCTGTCAGTCCTCTGTATATACCTGCTGTTATATCTTATTGGTTCCCTGTCTGTCAGTCCTCTGTATATACCTGCTGTTATATCTTATTGGTTCCCTGTCTGTCAGTCCTCTGTATATACCTCCTGTTATATCTTATTGGTTCCCTGTCTGTCAGTCCTCTGTATATACCTGCTGTTATATCTTATTGGTTCCCTGTCTGTCAGTCCTCTGTATATACCTGCTGTTATATCTTATTGGTTCCCTGTGTGTCAGTCCTCTGTACATACCTGCTGTTATATCTTATTGGTTCCCTGTGTGTCAGTCCTCTGTATATACCTGCTGTTATATCTTATTGGTTCCCTGTCTGTCAGTCCTCTGTATATACCTGCTGTTATATCTTATTGGTTCCCTGTCTGTCAGTCCTCTGTATATACCTGCTGTTATATCTTATTGGTTCCCTGTCTGTCAGTCCTCTGTATATGCCTGCTGTTATATCTTATTGGTTCCCTGTCAGTCCTCTGTATATACCTGCTGTTATATCTTATTGGTTCCCTGTGTGTCAGTCCTCTGTATATGCCTGCTGTTATATCTTATTGGTTCCCTGTCTGTCAGTCCTCTGTATATACCTGCTGTTATATCTTATTGGTTCCCTGTCTGTCAGTCCTCTGTATATACCTGCTGTTATATCTTATTGGTTCCCTGTCAGTCCTCTGTATATACCTGCTGTTATATCTTATTGGTTCCCTGTGTGTCAGTCCTCTGTATATACCTGCTGTTATATCTTATTGGTTCCCTGTCAGTCCTCTGTATATACCTGCTGTTATATCTTATTGGTTCCCTGTCAGTCCTCTGTATATACCTGCTGTTATATCTTATTGGTTCCCTGTCTGTCAGTCCTCTGTATATACCTGCTGTTATATCTTATTGGTTCCCTGTGTGTCAGTCCTCTGTATATACCTGCTGTTATATCTAATTGGTTCCCTGTTTGTCAGTCCTCTGTATATACCTGCTGTTATATCTTATTGGTTCCCTGTCAGTCCTCTGTATATACCTGCTGTTATATCTTATTGGTTCCCCATGTGTCAGTCCTCTGTATATACCTGTTGTTATATCTTATTGGTTCCCTGTCTGTCAGTCCTCTGTATATACCTGCTGTTATATCTTATTGGTTCCCTGTCAGTCCTCTGTATATACCTGCTGTTATATCTTATTGGTTCCCCATGTGTCAGTCCTCTGTATATACCTGCTGTTATATCTTATTGGTTCCCTGTCTGTCCTCTGTATATACCTACTGTTATGTCTTATTGGTTCCCTGTCAGTCCTCTGTATATACCTGCTGTTATATCTTATTGGTTCCCTGTCAGTCCTCTGTATATACCTGCTGTTATGTCTTCTTGGTTCCCTGTCAGTCCTCTGTATATACCTGCTGTTATATCTTATTGGTTCCCTGTCTGTCAGTCCTCTGTATATACCTGCTGTTATATCTTATTGGTTCCCTGTCTGTCAGTCCTCTGTATATACCTGCTGTTATATCTTATTGGTTCCCCATGTGTCAGTCCTCTTTATATACCTGCTGTTATATCTTATTGGTTCCCTGTTTGTCAGTTCTCTGTATATACCTGCTGTTATATCTTATTGGTTCCCTGTCTGTCAGTCCTCTGTATATACCTGCTGTTATATCTTATTGGTTCCCTGTCAGTCCTCTGTATATACCTGCTGTTATATCTTATTGGTTCCCTGTCTGTCAGTCCTCTGTATATACCTGCTGTTATATCTTATTGGTTCCCTGTTTGTCAGTCCTCTGTATATACCTGCTGTTATATCTTATTGGTTCCCTGTTTGTCAGTCCTCTGTATATACCTGCTGTTATATCTTATTGGTTCCCTGTCTGTCAGTCCTCTGTATATACCTGCTGTTATATCTTATTGGTTCCCTGTCTGTCAGTCCTCTGTATATACCTGCTGTTATATCTTATTGGTTCCCTGTATGTCAGTCCTCTGTATATACCTCCTGTTATATCTTATTGGTTCCCTGTCTGTCAGTCCTCTGTATATACCTGCTGTTATATCTTATTGGTTCCCTGTCTGTCAGTCCTCTGTATATACCTGCTGTTATATCTTATTGGTTCCCTGTCTGTCAGTCCTCTGTATATACCTGCTGTTATATCTTATTGGTTCCCTGTGTGTCAGTCCTCTGTACATACCTGCTGTTATATCTTATTGGTTCCCTGTGTGTCAGTCCTCTGTATATACCTGCTGTTATATCTTATTGGTTCCCTGTCTGTCAGTCCTCTGTATATACCTGCTGTTATATCTTATTGGTTCCCTGTCTGTCAGTCCTCTGTATATACCTGCTGTTATATCTTATTGGTTCCCTGTCTGTCAGTCCTCTGTATATGCCTGCTGTTATATCTTATTGGTTCCCTGTCAGTCCTCTGTATATACCTGCTGTTATATCTTATTGGTTCCCTGTGTGTCAGTCATCTGTATATGCCTGCTGTTATATCTTATTGGTTCCCTGTCAGTCCTCTGTATATACCTGCTGTTATATCTTATTGGTTCCCTGTCAGTCCTCTGTATATACCTGCTGTTATATCTTATTGGTTCCCTGTGTGTCAGTCCTCTGTATATACCTGCTGTTATATCTTATTGGTTCCCTGTCAGTCCTCTGTATATACCTGCTGTTATATCTTATTGGTTCCCTGTCAGTCCTCTGTATATACCTGCTGTTATATCTTATTGGTTCCCTGTCTGTCAGTCCTCTGTATATACCTGCTGTTATATCTTATTGGTTCCCTGTGTGTCAGTCCTCTGTATATACCTGCTGTTATATCTAATTGGTTCCCTGTTTGTCAGTCCTCTGTATATACCTGCTGTTATATCTTATTGGTTCCCTGTCAGTCCTCTGTATATACCTGCTGTTATATCTTATTGGTTCCCCATGTGTCAGTCCTCTGTATATACCTGTTGTTATATCTTATTGGTTCCCTGTCTGTCAGTCCTCTGTATATACCTGCTGTTATATCTTATTGGTTCCCTGTCAGTCCTCTGTATATACCTGCTGTTATATCTTATTGGTTCCCCATGTGTCAGTCCTCTGTATATACCTGCTGTTATATCTTATTGGTTCCCTGTCTGTCCTCTGTATATACCTACTGTTATGTCTTATTGGTTCCCTGTCAGTCCTCTGTATATACCTGCTGTTATATCTTATTGGTTCCCTGTCAGTCCTCTGTATATACCTGCTGTTATGTCTTCTTGGTTCCCTGTCAGTCCTCTGTATATACCTGCTGTTATATCTTATTGGTTCCCTGTCTGTCAGTCCTCTGTATATACCTGCTGTTATATCTTATTGGTTCCCTGTCTGTCAGTCCTCTGTATATACCTGCTGTTATATCTTATTGGTTCCCCATGTGTCAGTCCTCTTTATATACCTGCTGTTATATCTTATTGGTTCCCTGTTTGTCAGTTCTCTGTATATACCTGCTGTTATATCTTATTGGTTCCCTGTCTGTCAGTCCTCTGTATATACCTGCTGTTATATCTTATTGGTTCCCTGTCAGTCCTCTGTATATACCTGCTGTTATATCTTATTGGTTCCCTGTCTGTCAGTCCTCTGTATATACCTGCTGTTATATCTTATTGGTTCCCTGTGTGTCAGTCCTCTGTATATACCTGCTGTTATATCTTATTGGTTCCCTGTCAGTCCTCTGTATATACCTGCTGTTATATCTTATTGGTTCCCTGTCAGTCCTCTGTATGTACCTGCTGTTATATCTTATTGGTTCCCTGTCTGTCAGTCCTCTGTATATACCTGCTGTTATATCTTATTGGTTCCCTGTGTGTCAGTCCTCTGTATATACCTGCTGTTATATCTAATTGGTTCCCTGTTTGTCAGTCCTCTGTATATACCTGCTGTTATATCTTATTGGTTCCCTGTCAGTCCTCTGTATATACCTGCTGTTATATCTTATTGGTTCCCTGTGTGTCAGTCCTCTGTATATACCTGCTGTTATATCTTATTGGTTCCCTGTCAGTCCTCTGTATATACCTGCTGTTATATCTTATTGGTTCCCTGTCAGTCCTCTGTATATACCTGCTGTTATATCTTATTGGTTCCCTGTCTGTCAGTCCTCTGTATATACCTGCTGTTATATCTTATTGGTTCCCTGTGTGTCAGTCCTCTGTATATACCTGCTGTTATATCTAATTGGTTCCCTGTTTGTCAGTCCTCTGTATATACCTGCTGTTATATCTTATTGGTTCCCTGTCAGTCCTCTGTATATACCTGCTGTTATATCTTATTGGTTCCCCATGTGTCAGTCCTCTGTATATACCTGTTGTTATATCTTATTGGTTCCCTGTCTGTCAGTCCTCTGTATATACCTGCTGTTATATCTTATTGGTTCCCTGTCTGTCAGTCCTCTGTATATACCTGCTGTTATATCTTATTGGTTCCCTGTCAGTCCTCTGTATATACCTGCTGTTATATCTTATTGGTTCCCTGTCAGTCCTCTGTATATACCTGCTGTTATATCCTCTTTGTTCCCTGTGTGTCAGTCTTCTGTATATACCTCCTGTTATATCTTATTGGTTCCCTGTCAGTCCTCTGTATATACCTGCTGTTATGTCTTATTGGTTCCCTGTCAGTCCTCTGTATATACCTGCTGTTATATCTTATTGGTTCCCCATGTGTCAGTCCTCTGTATATACCTGCTGTTATATCTTATTGGTTCCCTGTCTGTCCTCTGTATATACCTACTGTTATGTCTTATTGGTTCCCTGTCAGTCCTCTGTATATACCTGCTGTTATATCTTATTGGTTCCCTGTCAGTCCTCTGTATATACCTGCTGTTATGTCTTCTTGGTTCCCTGTCAGTCCTCTGTATATACCTGCTGTTATATCTTATTGGTTCCCTGTCTGTCAGTCCTCTGTATATACCTGCTGTTATATCTTATTGGTTCCCTGTCTGTCAGTCCTCTGTATATACCTGCTGTTATATCTTATTGGTTCCCCATGTGTCAGTCCTCTTTATATACCTGCTGTTATATCTTATTGGTTCCCTGTTTGTCAGTTCTCTGTATATACCTGCTGTTATATCTTATTGGTTCCCTGTCTGTCAGTCCTCTGTATATACCTGCTGTTATATCTTATTGGTTCCCTGTCAGTCCTCTGTATATACCTGCTGTTATATCTTATTGGTTCCCTGTCTGTCAGTCCTCTGTATATACCTGCTGTTATATCTTATTGGTTCCCTGTGTGTCAGTCCTCTGTATATACCTGCTGTTATATCTTATTGGTTCCCTGTGTGTCAGTCCTCTGTATATACCTGCTGTTATATCCTCTTTGTTCCCTGTGTGTCAGTCCTCTGTATATACCTGCTGTTATATCTTATTGGTTCCCTGTCTGTCAGTCCTCTGTATATACCTGCTGTTATATCTTATTGGTTCCCTGTCTGTCAGTCCTCTGTATACACCTGCTGTTATATCTTATTGGTTCCCTGTCTGTCAGTCCTCTGTATACACCTGCTGTTATATCTTATTGGTTCCCTGTCTGTCAGTCCTCTGTATATACCTTCTGTTATATCTTATTGGTTCCCTGTGTGTCAGTCCTCTGTATATACCTGCTGTTATATCTTATTGGTTCCCTGTGTGTCAGTCCTCTGTATATACCTGCTGTTATATCTTATTAGTTTCCTGTCTGTCAGTCCTCTGTATATACCTGCTGTTATATCTTATTGGTTCCCTGTGTGTCAGTCCTCTGTATATACCTGCTGTTATATCTTATTGGTTCCCCGTGTGTCAGTCCTCTGTATATACCTGCTGTTATATCTTATTGGTTCCCTGTCAGTCCTCTGTATATACCTGCTGTTATATCTTATTGGTTCCCTGTCAGTCCTCTGCATATACCTCCTGTTATATCTTATTGGTTCCCTGTCAGTCCTCTGTATATACCTGCTGTTATATCTTATTGGTTCCCTGTCAGTCCTCTGTATATACCTGCTGTTATATCTTATTGGTTCCCCGTGTGTCAGTCCTCTGTATATACCTGCTGTTATATCTTATTGGTTCCCCATGTGTCAGTCCTCTGTATATACCTGCTGTTATATCTTATTGGTTCCCTGTGTGTCAGTTCTCTGTATATACCTGCTGTTATATCTTATTGGTTCCCTGTCTGTCAGTCCTCTGTATATACCTCCTGTTATATCTTATTGGTTCCCTGTGTGTCAGTCCTCTGTATATACCTGCTGTTATATCTTATTGGTTCCCTGTCAGTCCTCTGTATATGCCTGCTGTTATATCTTATTGGTTCCCTGTCTGTCAGTCCTCTGTATATACCTGCTGTTATATCTTATTGGTTCCCTGTCAGTCATCTGTATATACCTGCTGTTATATCTTATTGGTTCCCTGTGTGTCAGTCCTCTGTATATACCTGCTGTTATATCCTCTTTGTTCCCTGTGTGTCAGTCCTCTGAATATACCTCCTGTTATATCTTATTGGTTCCCTGTCAGTCCTCTGTATATACCTGCTGTTATATCTTATTGGTTCCCTGTCTGTCAGTCCTCTCTATATACCTGCTGTTATATCTTATTGGTTCCCTGTCTGTCAGTCCTCTGTATATACCTCCTGTTATATCTTATTGGTTCCCTGTCAGTCCTCTGTATATACCTGCTGTTATATCTTATTGGTTCCCCATGTGTCAGTCCTCTGTATATACCTGCTGTTATATCTTATTGGTTCCCTGTCTGTCAGTCCTCTCTATATACCTGCTGTTATATCTTATTGGTTCCCTGTCTGTCAGTCCTCTGTATATACCTCCTGTTATATCTTATTGGTTCCCTGTCAGTCCTCTGTATATGCCTGCTGTTATATCTTATTGGTTCCCTGTCTGTCAGTCCTCTGTATATACCTCCTGTTATATCTTATTGGTTCCCTGTCAGTCCTCTGTATATACCTGCTGTTATATCTTATTGGTTCCCTGTCTGTCAGTCCTCTGTATATACCTGCTGTTATATCTTATTGGTTCCCTGTCTGTCAGTCCTCTGTATATACCTGCTGTTATATCTTATTGGTTCCCTGTGTGTCAGTCCTCTGTATATACCTGCTGTTATATCTTATTGGTTCCCTGTCTGTCAGTCCTCTGTATATACCTGCTGTTATGTCTTATTGGTTCCCTGTCAGTCCTCTGTATATACCTGCTGTTATATCTTATTGGTTCCCTGTGTGTCAGTCCTCTGTATATACCTGCTGTAATATCTTCCTGGTTCCCTGTGTGTCAGTCCTCTGTATATACCTGCTGTTATATCTTATTGGTTCCCTGTCTGTCAGTCCTCTGTATATACCTGCTGTTATATCTTATTGGTTCCCTGTCAGTCCTCTGTACATACCTGCTGTTATATCTTATTGGTTCCCTGTGTGTCAGTCCTCTGTATATACCTGCTGTTATATCTTATTGGTTCCCTGTCAGTCCTCTGTATATACCTGCTGTTATATCTTATTGGTTCCCTGTCAGTCCTCTGTATATACCTGCTGTTATATCTTATTGGTTCCCTGTGTGTCAGTCCTCTGTATATACCTGCTGTTATATCTTATTGGTTCCCTGTCAGTCCTCTGTATATACCTGCTGTTATATCTTATTGGTTCCCTGTCAGTCCTCTGTATATACCTGCTGTTATATCTTATTGGTTCCCTGTCTGTCAGTCCTCTGTATATACCTGCTGTTATATCTTATTGGTTCCCTGTGTGTCAGTCCTCTGTATATACCTGCTGTTATATCTAATTGGTTCCCTGTTTGTCAGTCCTCTGTATATACCTGCTGTTATATCTTATTGGTTCCCTGTCAGTCCTCTGTATATACCTGCTGTTATATCTTATTGGTTCCCCATGTGTCAGTCCTCTGTATATACCTGTTGTTATATCTTATTGGTTCCCTGTCTGTCAGTCCTCTGTATATACCTGCTGTTATATCTTATTGGTTCCCTGTCAGTCCTCTGTATATACCTGCTGTTATATCTTATTGGTTCCCCATGTGTCAGTCCTCTGTATATACCTGCTGTTATATCTTATTGGTTCCCTGTCTGTCCTCTGTATATACCTACTGTTATGTCTTATTGGTTCCCTGTCAGTCCTCTGTATATACCTGCTGTTATATCTTATTGGTTCCCTGTCAGTCCTCTGTATATACCTGCTGTTATGTCTTCTTGGTTCCCTGTCAGTCCTCTGTATATACCTACTGTTATATCTTATTGGTTCCCTGTGTGTCAGTCCTCTGTACATACCTGCTGTTATATCTTATTGGTTCCCTGTCTGTCAGTCCTCTGTATATACCTGCTGTTATATCTTATTGGTTCCCTGTCTGTCAGTCCTCTGTATATACCTGCTGTTATATCTTATTGGTTCCCCATGTGTCAGTCCTCTTTATATACCTGCTGTTATATCTTATTGGTTCCCTGTTTGTCAGTTCTCTGTATATACCTGCTGTTATATCTTATTGGTTCCCTGTCTGTCAGTCCTCTGTATATACCTGCTGTTATATCTTATTGGTTCCCTGTCAGTCCTCTGTATATACCTGCTGTTATATCTTATTGGTTCCCTGTCTGTCAGTCCTCTGTATATACCTGCTGTTATATCTTATTGGTTCCCTGTTTGTCAGTCCTCTGTATATACCTGCTGTTATATCTTATTGGTTCCCTGTTTGTCAGTCCTCTGTATATACCTGCTGTTATATCTTATTGGTTCCCTGTCTGTCAGTCCTCTGTATATACCTGCTGTTATATCTTATTGGTTCCCTGTCTGTCAGTCCTCTGTATATACCTGCTGTTATATCTTATTGGTTCCCTGTCTGTCAGTCCTCTGTATATACCTCCTGTTATATCTTATTGGTTCCCTGTCTGTCAGTCCTCTGTATATACCTGCTGTTATATCTTATTGGTTCCCTGTCTGTCAGTCCTCTGTATATACCTGCTGTTATATCTTATTGGTTCCCTGTCTGTCAGTCCTCTGTATATACCTGCTGTTATATCTTATTGGTTCCCTGTGTGTCAGTCCTCTGTACATACCTGCTGTTATATCTTATTGGTTCCCTGTGTGTCAGTCCTCTGTATATACCTGCTGTTATATCTTATTGGTTCCCTGTCTGTCAGTCCTCTGTATATACCTGCTGTTATATCTTATTGGTTCCCTGTCTGTCAGTCCTCTGTATATACCTGCTGTTATATCTTATTGGTTCCCTGTCTGTCAGTCCTCTGTATATGCCTGCTGTTATATCTTATTGGTTCCCTGTCAGTCCTCTGTATATACCTGCTGTTATATCTTATTGGTTCCCTGTGTGTCAGTCATCTGTATATGCCTGCTGTTATATCTTATTGGTTCCCTGTCAGTCCTCTGTATATACCTGCTGTTATATCTTATTGGTTCCCTGTCAGTCCTCTGTATATACCTGCTGTTATATCTTATTGGTTCCCTGTGTGTCAGTCCTCTGTATATACCTGCTGTTATATCTTATTGGTTCCCTGTCAGTCCTCTGTATATACCTGCTGTTATATCTTATTGGTTCCCTGTCAGTCCTCTGTATATACCTGCTGTTATATCTTATTGGTTCCCTGTCTGTCAGTCCTCTGTATATACCTGCTGTTATATCTTATTGGTTCCCTGTGTGTCAGTCCTCTGTCTATACCTGCTGTTATATCTAATTGGTTCCCTGTTTGTCAGTCCTCTGTATATACCTGCTGTTATATCTTATTGGTTCCCTGTCAGTCCTCTGTATATACCTGCTGTTATATCTTATTGGTTCCCCATGTGTCAGTCCTCTGTATATACCTGTTGTTATATCTTATTGGTTCCCTGTCTGTCAGTCCTCTGTATATACCTGCTGTTATATCTTATTGGTTCCCTGTCAGTCCTCTGT
Organism: Hyla sarda; assembly: GCF_029499605.1. Lineage (NCBI taxonomy): Eukaryota > Metazoa > Chordata > Amphibia > Anura > Hylidae > Hyla > Hyla sarda. The sequence continues at coordinate 5,346,196 of NC_079196.1, read as the reverse complement.
ATATACCTGCTGTTATATCTTATTGGTTCCCCATGTGTCAGTCCTCTGTATATACCTGCTGTTATATCTTATTGGTTCCCTGTCTGTCCTCTGTATATACCTACTGTTATGTCTTATTGGTTCCCTGTCAGTCCTCTGTATATACCTGCTGTTATATCTTATTGGTTCCCTGTCAGTCCTCTGTATATACCTGCTGTTATGTCTTCTTGGTTCCCTGTCAGTCCTCTGTATATACCTGCTGTTATATCTTATTGGTTCCCTGTCTGTCAGTCCTCTGTATATACCTGCTGTTATATCTTATTGGTTCCCTGTCTGTCAGTCCTCTGTATATACCTGCTGTTATATCTTATTGGTTCCCCATGTGTCAGTCCTCTTTATATACCTGCTGTTATATCTTATTGGTTCCCTGTTTGTCAGTTCTCTGTATATACCTGCTGTTATATCTTATTGGTTCCCTGTCTGTCAGTCCTCTGTATATACCTGCTGTTATATCTTATTGGTTCCCTGTCAGTCCTCTGTATATACCTGCTGTTATATCTTATTGGTTCCCTGTCTGTCAGTCCTCTGTATATACCTGCTGTTATATCTTATTGGTTCCCTGTGTGTCAGTCCTCTGTATATACCTGCTGTTATATCTTATTGGTTCCCTGTCAGTCCTCTGTATATACCTGCTGTTATATCTTATTGGTTCCCTGTCAGTCCTCTGTATATACCTGCTGTTATATCTTATTGGTTCCCTGTCTGTCAGTCCTCTGTATATACCTGCTGTTATATCTTATTGGTTCCCTGTGTGTCAGTCCTCTGTATATACCTGCTGTTATATCTAATTGGTTCCCTGTTTGTCAGTCCTCTGTATATACCTGCTGTTATATCTTATTGGTTCCCTGTCAGTCCTCTGTATATACCTGCTGTTATATCTTATTGGTTCCCTGTGTGTCAGTCCTCTGTATATACCTGCTGTTATATCTTATTGGTTCCCTGTCAGTCCTCTGTATATACCTGCTGTTATATCTTATTGGTTCCCTGTCAGTCCTCTGTATATACCTGCTGTTATATCTTATTGGTTCCCTGTCTGTCAGTCCTCTGTATATACCTGCTGTTATATCTTATTGGTTCCCTGTGTGTCAGTCCTCTGTATATACCTGCTGTTATATCTAATTGGTTCCCTGTTTGTCAGTCCTCTGTATATACCTGCTGTTATATCTTATTGGTTCCCTGTCAGTCCTCTGTATATACCTGCTGTTATATCTTATTGGTTCCCCATGTGTCAGTCCTCTGTATATACCTGTTGTTATATCTTATTGGTTCCCTGTCTGTCAGTCCTCTGTATATACCTGCTGTTATATCTTATTGGTTCCCTGTCAGTCCTCTGTATATACCTGCTGTTATATCCTCTTTGTTCCCTGTGTGTCAGTCTTCTGTATATACCTCCTGTTATATATTATTGGTTCCCTGTCAGTCCTCTGTATATACCTGCTGTTATGTCTTATTGGTTCCCTGTCAGTCCTCTGTATATACCTGCTGTTATATCTTATTGGTTCCCTGTCTGTCAGTCCTCTGTATATACCTGCTGTTATATCTTATTGGTTCCCCATGTGTCAGTCCTCTGTATATACCTGCTGTTATATCTTATTGGTTCCCTGTCTGTCCTCTGTATATACCTACTGTTATGTCTTATTGGTTCCCTGTCAGTCCTCTGTATATACCTGCTGTTATATCTTATTGGTTCCCTGTCAGTCCTCTGTATATACCTGCTGTTATGTCTTCTTGGCTCCCTGTCAGTCCTCTGTATATACCTGCTGTTATATCTTATTGGTTCCCTGTCTGTCAGTCCTCTGTATATACCTGCTGTTATATCTTATTGGTTCCCTGTCTGTCAGTCCTCTGTATATACCTGCTGTTATATCTTATTGGTTCCCCATGTGTCAGTCCTCTTTATATACCTGCTGTTATATCTTATTGGTTCCCTGTTTGTCAGTTCTCTGTATATACCTGCTGTTATATCTTATTGGTTCCCTGTCTGTCAGTCCTCTGTATATACCTGCTGTTATATCTTATTGGTTCCCTGTCAGTCCTCTGTATATACCTGCTGTTATATCTTATTGGTTCCCTGTGTGTCAGTCCTCTGTATATACCTGCTGTTATATCTTATTGGTTCCCTGTGTGTCAGTCCTCTGTATATACCTGCTGTTATATCTTATTGGTTCCCTGTGTGTCAGTCCTCTGTATATACCTGCTGTTATATCCTCTTTGTTCCCTGTGTGTCAGTCCTCTGTATATACCTGCTGTTATATCTTATTGGTTCCCTGTCTGTCAGTCCTCTGTATACACCTGCTGTTATATCTTATTGGTTCCCTGTCTGTCAGTCCTCTGTATACACCTGCTGTTATATCTTATTGGTTCCCTGTCTGTCAGTCCTCTGTATATACCTGCTGTTATATCTTATTGGTTCCCTGTGTGTCAGTCCTCTGTATATACCTGCTGTTATATCTTATTGGTTCCCTGTGTGTCAGTCCTCTGTATATACCTGCTGTTATATCTTATTAGTTTCCTGTCTGTCAGTCCTCTGTATATACCTGCTGTTATATCTTATTGGTTCCCTGTGTGTCAGTCCTCTGTATATACCTGCTCTTATATCCTCTTTGTTTCCTGTGTGTCAGTCCTCTGTATATACCTGCTGTTATATCTTATTGGTTCCCTGTCAGTCCTCTGTATATACCTGCTGTTATATCTTATTGGTTCCCTGTCAGTCCTCTGTATATACCTGCTGTTATATCTTATTGGTTCCCTGTCTGTCAGTCCTCTGTATATACCTGCTGTTATATCTTATTGGTTCCCTGTCAGTCCTCTGTATATACCTGCTGTTATATCTTATTGGTTCCCTGTCAGTCCTCTGCATATACCTCCTGTTATATCTTATTGGTTCCCTGTCAGTCCTCTGTATATACCTGCTGTTATATCTTATTGGTTCCCTGTCAGTCCTCTGTATATACCTGCTGTTATATCTTATTGGTTCCCCGTGTGTCAGTCCTCTGTATATACCTGCTGTTATATCTTATTGGTTCCCCATGTGTCAGTCCTCTGTATATACCTGCTGTTATATCTTATTGGTTCCCTGTGTGTCAGTTCTCTGTATATACCTGCTGTTATATCTTATTGGTTCCCTGTCTGTCAGTCCTCTGTATATACCTGCTGTTATATCTTATTGGTTCCCTGTCAGTCCTCTGTATATGCCTGCTGTTATATCTTATTGGTTCCCTGTCTGTCAGTCCTCTGTATATACCTGCTGTTATATCTTATTGGTTCCCTGTCAGTCATCTGTATATACCTGCTGTTATATCTTATTGGTTCCCTGTGTGTCAGTCCTCTGTATATACCTGCTGTTATATCCTCTTTGTTCCCTGTGTGTCAGTCCTCTGAATATACCTCCTGTTATATCTTATTGGTTCCCTGTCAGTCCTCTGTATATACCTGCTGTTATATCTTATTGGTTCCCTGTCTGTCAGTCCTCTGTATATACCTGCTGTTATATCTTATTGGTTCCCTGTCTGTCAGTCCTCTGTATATACCTGCTGTTATATCTTATTGGTTCCCCATGTGTCAGTCCTCTGTATATACCTCCTGTTATATCTTATTGGTTCCCTGTGTGTCAGTCCTCTGTATATACCTGCTGTTATATCTTATTGGTTCCCTGTCTGTCAGTCCTCTCTATATACCTGCTGTTATATCTTATTGGTTCCCTGTCTGTCAGTCCTCTGTATATACCTCCTGTTATATCTTATTGGTTCCCTGTCAGTCCTCTGTATATGCCTGCTGTTATATCTTATTGGTTCCCTGTCTGTCAGTCCTCTGTATATACCTCCTGTTATATCTTATTGGTTCCCTGTCAGTCCTCTGTATATACCTGCTGTTATATCTTATTGGTTCCCTGTCTGTCAGTCCTCTGTATATACCTGCTGTTATATCTTATTGGTTCCCTGTCTGTCAGTCCTCTGTATATACCTGCTGTTATATCTTATTGGTTCCCTGTGTGTCAGTCCTCTGTATATACCTGCTGTTATATCTTATTGGTTCCCTGTCTGTCAGTCCTCTGTATATACCTGCTGTTATGTCTTATTGGTTCCCTGTCAGTCCTCTGTATATACCTGCTGTTATATCTTATTGGTTCCCTGTGTGTCAGTCCTCTGTATATACCTGCTGTAATATCTTCCTGGTTCCCTGTGTGTCAGTCCTCTGTATATACCTGCTGTTATATCTCATTGGTTCCCCGTGTGTCAGTCCTCTGTATATACCTGCTGTTATATCTTATTGGTTCCCTGTCTGTCAGTCCTCTGTATATACCTGCTGTTATATCTTATTGGTTCTCTGTGTGTCAGTCCTCTGTATATACCTGCTGTTATATCTTATTGGTTCCCCATGTGTCAATCCTCTGTATATACCTGCTGTTATATCTTATTGGTTCCCTGTCTGTCAGTCCTCTGTATATACCTGCTGTTATATCTTATTGGTTCCCTGTCAGTCCTCTGTATATACCTGCTGTTATATCTTATTGGTTCCCTGTGTGTCAGTCCTCTGTATATACCTGCTGTTATATCTTATTGGTTCCCTGTCTGTCAGTCCTCTGTATATACCTGCTGTTATATCTTATTGGTTCCCTGTCAGTCCTCTGTATATACCTGCTGTTATATCTTATTGGTTCCCTGTCAGTCCTCTGTATATACCTCCTGTTATATCTTATTGGTTCCCTGTCTGTCAGTCCTCTGTATATACCTGCTGTTATATCTTATTGGTTCCCTGTCTGTCAGTCCTCTGTATATACCTGCTGTTATATCTTATTGGTTCCGTCTGTCAGTCCTCTGTATATACCTGCTGTTATATCTTATTGGTTCCCTGTCAGTCCTCTGTATATACCTGCTGTTATATCTTATTGGTTCCCCATGTGTCAGTCCTCTGTATATACCTGCTGTTATATCTTATTGGTTCCCTGTCTGTCAGTCCTCTCTATATACCTGCTGTTATATCCTCTTTTTTCCCTGTGTGTCAGTCCTCTGTATATACCTGCTGTTATATCTTATTGGTTCCCTGTGTGTCAGTCCTCTGTATATACCTGCTGTTATATCTTATTGGTTCCCTGTCAGTCCTCTGTATATACCTGCTGTTATATCTTATTGGTTCCCTGTCTGTCAGTCCTCTGTATATACCTGCTGTTATATCTTATTGGTTCCCTGTCAGTCCTCTGTATATACCTGCTGTTATATCTTATTGGTTCCCTGTCAGTCCTCTGTATATACCTCCTGTTATATCTTATTGGTTCCCTGTGTGTCACTCCTCTGTATATACCTGCTGTTATATCTTCCTGGTTCCCTGTCTGTCAGTCCTCTGTATATACCTGCTGTTATATCTTATTGGTTCCCTGTGTGTCAGTCCTCTGTATATACCTGCTGTTATATCTTATTGGTTCCCTGTGTGTCAGTCCTCTGTATATACCTCCTGTTATATCTTATTGGTTCCCTGTGTGTCACTCCTCTGTATATACCTGCTGTTATATCTTATTGGTTCCCTGTCTGTCAGTCCTCTGTATATACCTGCTGTTATATCTTATTGGTTCCCTGTGTGTCAGTCCTCTGTATATACCTGCTGTAATATCTTCCTGGTTCCCTTTGTGAGGAACCTGCATTTTAGTCCATCACAGGGACCACTGCCCAATAAAGAGCCCGGCAACCTAGGTCAGATTGTCAAGTAGACAGGGACAGTGATCTGCGTCAGAGCAGGGCGGCCATATTCCCTTCCCAACGTCCCAGCATATGAGGCTGTGATACCTGTAAATGTAGCATCGCATTTTTCTCTGTAATATATTACTCCATAAGGACAGATGTGCGCAGATTACGAATCATAAACTATTACTATTATTATGTAACTAACACAAACTTTTATAGACACAATCCTTATAATTTCTCAATGAGATTTATTTGTAATTACATTTAAATAAAGGCATACATAGATTTTGTCCCCAAATGCTCAGTATGCCAAGAATTCAAGCATAAAAAAATAAACTTAAAGGGGTACTCCGCCCCTAGACATCTTATCCCCTATCCAAAGGATCACGGGGGTCCCGCGTCTTACCAACCCACAGAATGCAGATGACATGCCATATGTACAGCAGGGGGAAAAACAAAAAGGGAAATTAAAAACCATGACAGAAATAGATATTTTTTTTAAATCTGAGGATGTGGAATCATTGTGGGTAGAATTACAAAAGGAGGGAAATACTGAAAAAATAGTATTTGGTGTAATCTACAGACCCCCTAATATCACTGAAGAGATAGAAGTTCGGCTTCATAAACAAATAGAGAGGCCGCCCGGGCAGGTACAGTGGTAATAATGGGAGATTTTAACTATCCAGATATAGATTGGGGTCCGGGGTTGGCTAAAACTACAAAGGGGCGACAATTCCTAAATTTATTGCAGGATAATTTTATGGGCCAGTTTGTGGAGGACCCAACAAGAAGTGATGCCTTGTGGGATCTGATCATTTCCAACAACGCAGAGCTGGTTGGTAATGTAACTGTGCGGGAAAACCTTGGGAATAGCGACCACAATATAGTTACTTTTCACTTAAAATGTAGAAAACAAAGACAGGCGGGGAAAGCAAAAACATATAACTTTAAAAAGGCAAATTTCCCTGGGTTGAGGGCTGCACTACAGGACATAGACTGGGGGGAGGGGTTCTCAAATACTGATACAGAAGGTAAATGGGACATCTTTATATCAACTCTAAATAACTATACAGCTAAATATATACCAAAGGGGAACAAATATAAACGATTAAAACTAAATCCTACATGGCTGACACATGATGTTAAAAGAGCAATAAACAACAAAAAAATAGCCTTCAAAAAATACAAATCTGATGGGTCAGCTATAACATTTAAACAGTACAAGGAGCTTAATAAAATCTGTAAAAATGTAATAAAAACAGCAAAAATTCAAAATGAGAGTCAGGTGGCCAAAGAAAGCAAAACTAATCCTAAATATTTTTTTAGATATATAAATGCAAAAAAACCAAGGACAGAGCATGTAGGACCCCTTAATAATGATAATGGGGAGGTTGTCACAGGCGATCAAGAGAAGGCGGAGCTACTGAATGGGTTCTTTAGTTCTGTATACACTATGGAAAAAGGAGCTGACATTGGCCAGGTCAGTGCTGGTAACACATCATGTACAGGTCAGTGCTGGTAACACATCATGTACAGGTCAGTGCTGGTAACACATCATGTACAGATCAGTGCTGGTAACACATCATGTAATGTACTGAACTGGCTTAATGTAGAGATGGTACAAGGTAAGTTAAGTGATATAAATGTAAGCAAATCCCCAGGACCGGATGGACTACACCCAAGAGTTCTTAGAGAGGTAAGTTCAGTAATATCTGTACCCCTGTTCATGATATTTAGAGATTCTCTGGTGTCTGGTATTTTGCCAAGGGACTGGCGCAAGGCGAATGTGGTGCCAATCTTCAAAAAGGGCTCTAGGTCTTCCCCAGGAAACTATAGACCGGTAAGTTTAACGTGCATTGTGGGTAAATTTTTTGAAGGACTTATAAGGGATTACATACAGGAATACATAGGGGATAATTGTATTATAAGTGATAGCCAGCATGGGTTTACTAAGGATAGAAGTTGTCAAACCAATCTAATTTGCTTTTATGAAGAGGTGAGTAGAAGCCTTGACAGAGGAATGGCTGTGGATATAGTGTTTCTGGATTTTGCTAAAGCGTTTGATACTGTCCCTCATAGACGTCTGACAGGTAAGTTAAGGTCTTTGGGTTTGGAAATTTTAGTTTGTAACTGGATTGAACACTGGCTCATGGATCGTACCCAGAGAGTGGTGGTCAATGATTCGTACTCTGATTGGTCCCCGGTTATTAGTGGTGTACCCCAAGGTTCAGTACTGGGACCGCTGTTGTTTAATTTATTTATCAATGATATAGAGGATGGTATTAACAGCTCTGTTTCTATCTTTGCAGATGACACCAAGCTTTGTAGCACGGTACAGTCTATAGAGGATGTGCATAAGTTACAAGATGACTTGGATAGACTAAGTGTCTGGGCATCCACTTGGCAAATGAGGTTCAATGTGGATAAATGTAAAATTATGCATCTGGGTACTAATAACCTGCATGCGCCGTATGTCTTAGGGGGGATTAAACTGGCAGAGTCACTGGTAGAGAAGGATCTGGGGGACTTGTAGATCACAGACTACAGAATAGCATGCAATGTCAGGCTGCTGCTTCCAAAGCCGGCAGGATATTGTCATGTATAAAAAGAGGCATGGACTCGAGGGGCAGGGACATAATACTCCCCCTTTATAAAGCATTGGTACGGCCTCACCTGGAATATGCTGTTCAGTTTTGGTCGCCTGTCCATAAAAGGGACACTGCGGAGTTGGAAAGGGTGCAGAGACGCGCGACTAAACTAATATGGGGCATGGAACATCTTAGCTATGAGGAGCGATTAAAGGAGTTACAATTGTTTAGTCTTGAGAAGAGACGTTTAAGGGGGGATATGATAAACGTATATAAGTATATTAATGGCCCATACAAAAAATATGGAGAAAAACTGTTCCAGGTTAAACCCCCCCAAAGGACGAGGGGGCACTCCCTTCCGTCTGGAGAAGAAAAAGTTTAGTCTCAAGGGGCGACACGCCTTCTTTACCGTGAGGACTGTGAATTTATGGAACGGTCTACCTCAGGAACTGGTCACAGCAGGAACAATTAACAGCTTTAAAACAGGATTAGATACATTCCTGGAACAAAATAAGATTAATGCTTATGAAGAAATATAAAATCTCATCCCTTCCCCAATATCGCGCCGCACCCCTACCCCTTAATTCCCTGGTTGAACTTGATGGACATATGTCTTTTTTCGACCGTACTAACTATGTAACTATGTAACTATGTAAATATAAAAGCCTCTCAAAATAAACTAGTCCCTAAAATAATTTATTTTTATTTTTTATTTTTAAATTTGTTGCTACCATTCTAAGCCCTCTTATGTGATATGACCTCATTTCTTAAAAGCAGAGCATTTAAAATTCCTAAAGAATGCAGATTTTTTAAGATGTTTGCTAAATTATAAAGTTTTTCACAATAAATAGCTGAAGGTATCAACCAAAATTCACTAGTAACAAAGTAAAATGTGACCTGAAAAAACAATCTCAGAATCACTTGGATAAATTAAACCATCACCACCCGAAATTCCGAACAGTATGTTTAGAACACTGAGTTTCCGTGGCGGGGGTCATGATGTCACACCACGATAACTTGTGACATCACACCCCCTCTATTCATATCTATGGGAGGGGTGTGACTGCCGTTACAAATGGAGGGGGCGTGGTGTTACATAACATCAGGGACATGGTGTGACATCATGCCCCCTGCCCCCAGAACCCAGTGTTCTAATCATACTGTTTAGAATGCCGGTTGCTGCTCGGAGATCACTGGGGGTCCCATCAGTAGGACCTCTGCAATCAGACATCTTATCCCCTATTCTTTGGATGGGGGATAAGATGTCTATGGGTGGAGTATCCCTTTAAGGGATAAGAACTCTTTTTTGAAAATATCTCGTAAAAGTACAATATAATGCAGTTGCTTTGATACAGCTCGGAATGTTACCGCTCTTTAGGACAGATGAATAGATATTTGGTCACTGTCCCTTTAAATAGCTTCTTAGCCCGTGTACATGTAATGACTAATTCAAATGTGAATGTTCATTGGTAAATATGTTCTCAGTACAAATTTACTAAAACTATCAATGAGGATTCTCACACGTTGGCTTATTGTAGTGCAATATGTAGACTTTTCTTTACTCATAACTCATGTCTGCCACATGACACATGGAAGGACGTGGCAGGAAAACTTCTCATAACTTGACAGTCAAGCAGCACTAACTCTGACGGGAGCCAACAAGGAGTTTAGTGTATTGCAGAGAGGTCCTTGTTCAGCCTTCTTCTCTCTGTAGACAGGGACTTGATTGTAAACAGGATTTTACAAGTGACAAGTGATCTTGGTGGGTTTGCCTAGCAGGAATAGAAGAGATGTTGCAAAGGCCAAGCCTAGACTGGTGCTTACTGAATTGTGGTCACCCCTTCTACTGGGAGAAGGAGGTTGGACCATGGACCTCTGCTGCAACAATTGGTTGGGAGGATCATGTGACCAAAGCATCTGTGTACAGTAATGAAAAAATATTAACCTTTAAAGGGGTTCTCCGGTGCTTACACATCTTATCCCCTATCCAAACGGCACCCCATTTATAATCAGTCCCCGGAGTCAGAACACAATTTATTGGCACGCGATATATACAGTACTAACAGGGAGGCAAACAAACAGAAAGGATAGTCAGCACACCAGATCAGAAAGCCAAGAGGACAACAGCAGTACCGAATCGAATATCAAAGGGTTATCCAATATCAGAGTCAAAGTCACAGAGCCAGAACACAGAATCAAATGCAGGATATAGCTAGCTACACAAGACAGAATAGACCACGGCGTCGCCACAGGAACCACAAACTAGAAAGAGGCTAGAAAGGTTTAACCCTTTAGGCAAAATTAGGTCAGGTCAGTACATATGCAAAAGCTTTTCTCTCACTCACACGACAACGTCTTTAAAAAGTAGCTGGAACAGGGGTAGTGAAAAACTACAGATACCCCTGCTGCACCCTCCTTCTACCACTAGGTGTAAAGGTGTAATGGAAATTTGCTTCTCTATTAGAACACTGGCAAATGACTAAACACTTTAGAATTCATTACACCCGCTGGATACATTTTCCTAATTATAACATGATTATGCCAAAGGATAGGGGATAAGATGTCTGATCTCGGGGGTCCCACCGCTGGTGCACCCGGCGTTTGTTTAGAGAATCAGGTGCAGTGCTGAAGGCCGGCCGCACAAAACTCATGACGTCATGGCCACGTCCCCTCAATGCAATTCTATGGGAGGGGGCGTGACGGCCATAGACTTGCATTGAGGGGGCATGGCTGTGACCTCAAGAGCGGAGTGTGACCACGACATCACGAGCCTCCTCCCCGCATCACCAGTCATCTGGCACAGAGCAAAGTTTGCTCCATGCATCGAATGTTTGGGGTGCCGCAGGCGAGATCGCAGGGATCCGCAGTGGCGGGACACCCACGATCAGACATATTATCCTCTATCCTTTGGATAGGGAATAAGATCTCTAGGGGCGGAGTACCCCTTTAAGGACTATAGATCAGAACCATGTCTGCTCTGCGGTGTTTGCCTTCTAATAAGAGAACAATAAAATTTTGAATTTTATCTATTGAACCAGAAAGGCACTTTATTTGTATTTTGGTCTACATATACCCTTTTGGGGGAATTTTGGGGGAAATTAGTGGCTGGACATTAGTGCTGGAATTTCTCTCTATCACAGTTCTCTCCTAGTTTCTCTTTTGGCGAGGAAAGCAAATTGCTGTAAAGATGGAGCATTGCGGAGCTGCCTGGGATAATACATCGGGACGCTGTGTGTGTTCCCGGCCTCGCATACACCCCACTGACAGTAATGAGTATTTATGTGGCCTCAATAAAACAAAGGAAAGGATATTACTCTTAAGATTAAATTGCGCACAATCCCTTTCAGGCTGAGGTGCTTTTCACGTTTTTGACGCTTTCGGTGCTTGCAGACTGGAAATGATTGCAGTTCTTCGGAAGCAGGGAACACTAAACCAATTCTGTTCTGTTTATATTCATGCTTGTTGATATATTTTGTCTAGCGCAGATATACTTAATGTTGTTTACTAAAATAATAGGCGAAAATAAACCAAACTAAGTAAGCCGAACGTTCGGGGCTTGTTTTGCAGGGTGAATTTCTTCTGCATTTAGAGAGTAAATGAGGTGATCTGGGGGAGGGGTATATATGTCCAGAGATTTAAAGGGGTACTCTGCCCCTAGACATCTTATCCCCTATCCAATGAATAAGGGGTAAGATGTCTGATCACAGGGGTCCCACCACTGGGGACCCCCGCGATCTCCCTGATGCACCCGGCGTTCGTTTAGAGTGTCGGGTGCAGCGTCGGAGTGCCGGAGCACCGGAGACTCATGACATTACAGCTGCGCCCCCTCATTGCTAATCTATGGGAGGGGGCGTGAGCGAACTTCGCTTTGTGCCGCATGACTGGCGATGTGGGGCGGAAGCTTATGATGTCATGGTCACGCCCCGCCCATGCCCTGCATCACCAGTTATTTGGCATGGAGCGAAGTTTGTTCCGTGCACTGGATGTCTGGGGTGCCGCAGCCGAGCAGAGGGACCCCCGTGATCAGACGTCTTATCCCCTATTCTTTGGATAAGGAATAAGATATCTAGGGGTGGAGTACCCCTTTAAAGAAAGGAGCAAAATGCTAAGATATAACTATTACAGGGACATAATTATAGTGAATGATATTCAATGTACTTATAGTGCTTGTTCTGAGTTTAAGTGGGGGCAAAAGAACCTTGTGTCCCAAATAACAGGACCAGGACTGTAAATGAGAGATAAGGACTCAATAACAGGTTTTACATTTGGGATCCTGAGCTGAACATTACACCATGCAGACATGAAGCCCCATGAGGGCGTACCACTGGGATATGTTATTAATTCCTAAAGGGCAAACATATTCGGCTGGTACCTGCAGCAAGACTTTAAATGAGCTCAGGAGCTGATCTGGCATCTAAGCTGGTGAGTAACGGCTGCTATCAGCATCCAGGACTCACCACTAATGCCGGCTAATGGCAATCACGACCATGTCAGCATTAACTCTTAAGATAAAAAAATCAAGATCTTAAATGTTTAACAGTAATAAAATGACACAATGAATGGTGTAAATGTAAAAAAGAAAAAAAAATGCTGATTTTTATTCACTTCATATACCTGAATAAAATAATTAAAAACAGATCAAAAATTCCAATAAAAAAAGGTGGCAATAGAAAATACAGATCAGAAAAAAATTAGGAATCATAGCGTAAAACAGTCAGCCCATATACAGCCTTTTATATGAAAAAATGAAATAATTATGGGGGTTAGAAGAGGACAATTCTAACCATAGACATGAATGGAGGGTACTTGGTGTGATGTCATGAGGGGACGTGGCAGTGACATCACAATCACAGCTTCCGTCTCTTTCAGAACGCTGAAGCACCTGAGTACTCGTGAGTTCAAGTTTTTATTATATTAGTAGACAGGCTGGGGACAATCCCTTTGAGCATACAGGGATTTTTAATTTTTGTATTTTAACTTTTTCCTGGGCAATTCTTTCCTTGACAAATTTACTGAGACATTGTGACAAATCTGCTGCCATCTCCCAGGATGATGAAGATGAAAGGACATTTAAGGAGGAAAATGATCCCAAACACACAGGAAACTCTCAAATGGTTTTACAGAAAGAAAATAAAAATCACCTGACATATCATAGAATCTATGGAAAGAACTGAAGATCATGATACATAGAAGAGGCCCATGGAACCTTCAGGATTTGGAGACTGTTTATGTGGAAGAATTGGCAGAATCCCCCCCAGAAGAATGCCGGACACTAGTGTCTCCATACAGGAGGCGTCTTGAAGCTGTAATTCCTAACAAAGGCTTCTGTACAAAGAATTAGAGAAATAACAGGAAGTGTCTTTAATATTCTATCCCTGCATCATGTCACATTGTTACACAATCATTTCTGATCCTACTTGTTTTGGTTTCTTTATCTGTATTACTGGGGTTGATACCAATTTCTGGGGAAAAAAATGTCATGTCAATAGAACCTGGAAATATATTTAGAGAGAAAAATGGGGATGTGTTCAATACTTATTTACCCCACTGAATGTCAGATGCTCCAGAGCAGTAGAGACTATTTTAGTATGTTCTTCAATCCAGATGATACATTCCGTAATAGAAAATGTAGAAAATAAGTCCTGGCTTTAGGGGAAAGGTACAAAGTAGCCTCTCGGAGGAAGTCACATTGAACCTGTTTGAGTGGATAAAATATTAACATTTTCTGATCTGATTATGGGAAAATACATTTTCTGTTTGAACAGATCAAAAAAATCTATATACCCCAAAATTTGACTAAATTACTTATCTTCTGTATTGAAATTTTAATGAACATTAAAGAAAAAAATGAAAAGTTAACAACCATCGTCCTATATTCCGGCACCAGATGATATGCAGTGTTTCTCTCTCGCACATCTTGACTTCTCTAATGGAAATGTCCTTATAATTTCTCACCGCTCTTTGATGTCTTTCTTCGCTGTCCAGTAATCACACGCTAATCCAGTCCAGTCAGCCAGAAGAAAGGTGACTAACCCCAACGCCTGCCGCCTCGTAACTCCGCTCTTCACTGTCCAGCACGCACCTTCATGTCTATATCTCCTGCAGGTCGTTGGTCTACAATCTGAAAAAATAACTAAAATGTTAGAAGAAAATATAGTATAAACTGCAGAATATGTAATGACAGCAGCCGAAAACACAGACGAGAAAAAGAAAGATCTATAATCTCTGCGCAAAACACTGTAAGAATAAGAGCCCTGAAAAAAAAAACATTTGTAATAAAAATATAGTGATTATAGTGTATATGTCATATATGTAATATAACTACTATAATACTGATCCTATATACACTAATATAACTACTATAATACTGCTCCTGTATACAAGAATATAACTATTATAATACTGCTCCTATATACAAGAATATACCTACTATAATACTGCTCCTATATACAAGAATATAACTACAATAATACTGCTCCTGTATACAAGAATATAACTATTATAATACTGCTCCTGTATACAAGAATATAACTACTATAATACTGCTCCTATATACAAGAATATAACTACTATAATACTGCTCCTATATACAAGAATATAACTACTATAATACTGCTCCTATATACAAGAATATAACTACTATAATACTGCCCCTATATACAAGAATATAACTACTATAATACTGCTCCTATATACAAGAATATAACTACTATAATACTGCTCCTATATACAAGAATATAACTACTATAATACTGCTCCTATATACAAGAATATAACTACTATAATACTGCTCCTATATACAAGAATATAACTACTATAATACTGCCCCTATATACAAGAATATAACTACTATAATACTGCTCCTATATACAAGAATATAACTACTATAATACTGCTCCTGTATACAAGAATATAACTACTATAATACTGCCCCTATATACAAGAATATATCTACTATAATACTGCTCCTATATACAAGAATATAACTAATATAATACTGCTCCTATATACAAGAATATAACTACTATAATACTGCTCCTATATACAAGAATATAACTACTATAATACTGCTCCTATATACAAGAATATAACTACTATAATACTGCTCCTATATGCAAGAATATATCTACTATAATACTGCTTCTATAAACAAGAATATAACTATTATAATACTGCTCCTATATACAAGAATATAACTACTATAATACTGCTCCTATATACAAGAATATAACTACTATAATACTGCTCCTATATACAAGAATATATCTACTATAATACTGCTCCTATATACAAGAATATAACTACTATAATACTGCTCCTATATACAAGAATATAACTACTATAATACTGCTCCTATATACAAGAATATAACTACTATAATACTGCCCCCTATGTACAAGAATATAACTACTATAATACTGCTCCTGTATACAAGGATATAACTACTATAATACTGCTCCTATATACAAGAATATAACTACTATAATACTGCTCCCTATATACAAGAATATAACTACTATAATACTGCTCCTATATACAAGAATATAACTACTATTATACTGCTCCTATATACAAGAATATAACTACTATAATACTGCTCCTATATACAAGAATATAACTACTATAATACTGCTCCTATATACAAGAATATAACTACTATAATACTGCTCCTATATACAAGAATATAACTACTATAATACTGCTCCTATATACAGTAATATAACTACTATAATACTGCCTCCTATATACAAGAATATAACTACTATAATACTGCTCCTATATACAAGAATATCACTACTATAATACTGTCCCCTATATACAAGAATATAACTACTATAATACTGCTCCTATATACAAGAATATAACTACTATAATACTGCCCCCTATATACAAGAATATAACTACTATAATACTGCTCCTATATACAATAATATAACTACTATAATACTGCTCCTATATACAATAATATAACTACTATAATACTGCTCCTATATACAATAATATAACTACTATAATACTGCTCCTATATACAAGAATATAACTACTATAATACTGCTCCTATATACAAGAATATAACTACTATAATACTGCCCCTATATACAAGAATATAACTACTATAATACTGCTCTTATATACAAGAATATAACTACGATAATACTGCTTCTATATACAAGAATATAACTACTATAATACTGCTCCTATATACAAGAATATAACTACTATAATACTGCTCCTATATACAAGAATATATCTACTATAATACTGCTCCTATATACAAGAATATAACTACTATAATACTGCTCCTATATACAAGATTATAACTACTATAATACTGCTCCTATATACAAGAATATAACTACTATAATACTGCTCTTATATACAAGAATATAACTACTATAATATTGTTCCTATATACAAGTGTGGTGTCCTGGTACAGTCCCTCCATGTCAATAGAGCTCTCCTGTAGGACAAACCCCCTGCTCCTATATACAAGAATATAACTACTATAATACTGCTCCTATATACAAGAATATAACTACTATAATACTGCTTCTATATACAAGAATATAACTACTATAATACTGTTCCTATATACAAAAATATAACTACTATAATACTGCTCCTATATACAAGAATATATCTACTATAATACTGCTCCTATATACAAGAATATAACTACTATAATACTGCCTCCTATATACAAGAATATAACTACTATAATACTGCTCCTATATACAAGAATATAACTACTATAATACTGCTCTTATATACAAGAATATAACTACGATAATACTGCTTCTATATACAAGAATATAACTACTATAATACTGCTCCTATATACAAGAATATAACTACTATAATACTGCCCCTATATACAATAATATAACTACTATAATACTGCTCCTATATACAAGAATATATCTATTATAATACTGCTCCTATATACAAGAATATAACTACTATAATACTGCTCCTATATACAAGATTATAACTACTATAATACTGCTCCTATCTACAAGAATATAACTACTATAATACTGCTCTTATATACAAGAATATAACTACTATAATATTGTTCCTATATACAAGTGTGGTGTCCTGGTACAGTCCCTCCATGTCAATAGAGCTCTCCTGTAGGACAAACCCCCTAGTCGCCTCATATAAATGGTATTTAATGTATGTATGTGTATATATATATATATATATATATATATATATATATATATATGATGTTATATAGGAATACCTCAGTATAGGACCTTAGAGGTCACGTGTCTTTAATTAAATTGTACTATGGTTTAATGACCTTTAGGTCATGTGATACCCAGAGTTCACTGGGTCAGGACTGACAGGTTTAGCTGACCAATGAGCTTTGTCCCACCCCCATAGTATATAATGAGCTGCAGCCGCTAGATTCGCTCTCTTACTCTCTTGAGACCTGTACATGAAAGCAAGCACATCATCAATTCAAGCCAGGCCCAAAGCCTGAGAATCCGCAGCCACCAAACGAGAGTTACTCAAAGCTCAAACAACTGAATCCTGTGAGACTACTAGAAACTCAAATCTCCTAAAAAATAGTAGCACAGCGGCTAGCATCAAAGCTCATTGATCCCGGTGTCCCGGCAAACCTGTGAGGAACCTGTACCCCGGTTCCCTCTCTCATAGACTGTTATGTTCCATGCCGTTGCATAAAATATGCAGTAAAGTTACTTCAAGTTTAGTTCATAAAATCTGCTATGGACATTCTGTTATTTCTCCCTGCCGGTTGTGGGACGGTTAGCGGTAGGACCATTACATTAAGGAAACCCCACCCTGGCGCCACAACAATTAAAGGTTAACACCAATGTACCTTACACTATCCCAGAAACACCTAAGACCACCACACAAGAATATATCTACTATAAATGGCTCAACCTTTAGGCTAGTGTTCTTAACGTGTGGCCCCTCCAGATGTTGCAAAATTTCAACTCCCAGCATGCCCGGACAGCCGTTGGCTGTCCGGGCATGCTGGGAGTTGAAGTTTTGCAACATTTGGAGGGCCACACTTTGAGACCATGAGCCTAGATGATGAGTGTCTCTAATCTCCCATTTGGATTCAGTGGAGGTTGATCCCTTTCGCTCCATATTATGTCTATTGGACCATGTATGTCTATATCCGATCACATTGTTTTGTGGTAGAATGTGACATTTACTTTTTTTAGGTTATTTTTTTTAGGTCTTTTCAATGACTCCGATGCCGTATTTTGATTCTCCGCCATCTCATCATTCATCATTAATTCTATTACCCCATTAAATCCACCGTCACGGATCCTGTGCAGTCGGAGGCCTCTGTGGCTGGAGGAGTTTTCGTGTTGCGTCTCTTCGTAATGAACGCGGTTTATGACCCTTCGCTCGGTTTAATTAGCGAGTTCTTTAATGAAGGGAGAGGATCGGAGTAGACGATGTTTTGGGCTGATCAGCAGGAGACCACAGTCTACCGTAACCTTCTTCTTCTGGGTCCCACGTTACGACCGTGAATCAACTTTACGAGGCAGAGTTTCCGATGTAATTAATATTTTAATTACTTTAGCATTGTCTATAAATTAAGGAACATATTGGGAAGGGATTTAATGAATCAGGGAAGTGCAGAGGCGATTACAGTAGGAGACGGTCTATAATTCACGGCTGGTGACAACTTTCTGCCGGTTTAAAGACTTTGGTCGAAAATGCTACCTAAAAATTCTGAATGGAAACTCTTTATCTAATGGTTTTCCCACTGTGTATTCTAAGTAAAAGCCCAATATATGTCCTAGTTCCCCCAAAGCATGTCTACCCAAAGTATAACCTACAGCTACTGGGTTACATCTCCAAATTTGTGGTACACCCCCCTCCCCACCCCCAACTACTGTGTGCCATTATATTATGGAACTTGGACCATATCAGACACCAGGACCCGGATGCTACTTCTGCCCGTCTTATAGCTGCGTCTCTGCTCCTTCCATTTCAGTAGGGATATAGAAACTAAACAGTTAATGGGTAGACATCTTATCAACTATTCAAAGGATAGGGGATAAGATGTCTGATCGTGGGGGTTCCGCTGCTTGGGACCCCCGCGATCTTAGTTGCGGCGGTGAATGTATCGAACTTCGCTCTGTGCCGGATGACTGGTGATGCGGGACGGAGGCTCATGATATGAAAAATGATTCAATGAGTTTCCCCCCTTAAGTGTCAGTATCTCTGGTAGACTTGTGGTGGCCCAGTACAGTATCTGTTTTTCTGTACACCTGCCCGTCCTGTGTGGTGGCTTCTTGTTCCCCTGGGTCCACATCCCTCCTAAGGACTATAAAACCTCAGGTTATATATTGGTTAATCTTCTGAAGTGTTTGTCACTTTAAATAATGTTCTTAGTAGCCATGTTGTCAAGGGGAGTATGCAAGGTATACAGGTGGCTTGTCAGTGACCAATGGGATCTCTCTAAACTGTTCCCCTTATATAGTGAGGTCAGGGCTCAGCTCGTTCTCTTGCAGCTGTAATACAGTGAAGACAATTCTGAGGAGTCTGTGGAGTGTTCCTGAAGGAGGCCTCGTCCAGCCACCACGCATCTACTGCAAGTTAACCCTTGCATCTGTAGTGAAAGTCAAAGCTGCAAGGTAGGAACTAAACCTGTAACTAAATCAGTGGTGAAACTACAGAAGTCCAAGTAGTCAGTCAGAGTCAAGCCTTTCAATTGCTAAAGTCAAGCGTGGCTGCCTCAGTCCAGTCAATTACAACTACAAGTCCCAGCAAGCCGATAAGCTCCCCTAAGTTACCCCTGAATCTCCCTAGTGCCAATCTGAGCTGTATAGACTTTACTTTCAATAGTTTTTTTTAATAGAATTTTACCATAGTAGAAAAACATAAACATATATAAAGGACAGACGCAGCTGTCAACTCATCATCTTATGAAGACAAACACAGGGAACAGTTGTTTACTGCATATAAGTAGACTTGATTGTCGACTCGATCTTACATATAAGATAGGCCGTTCTTTTTACCAAACCAAAAGGAAAACAGAAATAAATGTAAAAAAAAATAAATAAAAATAAAGGAAATATAACATCTCCGACATAACATACATAGTAATATGCGTGCGTACCAATAATGTTACATATTTTCTTTTTTTATCTTTATTTGTCTGATGCATAATGAAACGCAGTAGAAACGTGCAAATGCCACGACAATATTTATAGAAAAAGATGATTATAGGATAAGGATTAACTCTAATGTGCCTCTTGTAACATAATGGCCCTTATTTACTATTGCAAACCCGACATGTTTTGTGCGCCAGATTCTGTTGCATTGCGCCAGAAATTCTGTCTGTGCCAAATTTTGCGCCAGAATTTGTGCCAGAATTGAAAAAACCCTGACTAACTCTCCATTTTGCTGTGAAAACCTGAAAAGGGGCGTGATCATCGGGGAAAGGGGCGTGGTCTCAGAAAGGGGGGCTGATGTCTTAGTGTAAGTATAATTTCAGTAGAAAAATCACTGCTGTATGGACTTTAACACCTTGTCTACCTCAGTAAAGCATACCAATTAACCGTAACCTTGTGTCGGAGTTATTATTTGCCTCGTGCCTGGCACAGGTGAAGCTGGTCTACCTCGAGTGGTGTACAGGTCAACCACGCCCTGGCGTTACGATCACAAAGGGTTAATAACATCTGCCCTTCTATACCCATCGCCACAGACTTGGGCCCTAACAAACACAAGAATTAAAGGGGTACTCCACCCCTGGCATCTTATCCCCTATCCAAAGGATAGGGGATAAGATGTCAGATTGCCGGGGTCCCGCTGCTGGGGACCCCGGGGATTGCTGCTGCGGCACCCCGCCATCATTACTGCACAGAGCGAGTTCGCTCTGTGCGTAATGACGGGCGATACAGGGGCCGGAGCAGCGTGACGTCATGGCTCCGCCCCTCATGACATCACGGCCCGTCCCCTTAATGCAAGTCTATGGCAGGGGGCATGACGACCACCACGCCCCCTTCCCATAGACTTGTATTGATGGGGGCAGGCCGTGACGTCACGGGGGGCGGAGCCATGACGTAACAATGCTCCGGCCCCTGTATTGCCCGTCATTACGTGCAGAGCGAACTCGCTCTGTGCAGTAATGATGGCGGGGTGCTGCAGCAGCGATCCCCGGGGTCCCCAGCAGCGGGACCCCGGCAATCTGACATCTTATCCCCTATCCTTTGGATAGGGGATAAGATGTCTAGGGGCGGAATACCCCTTTAAGGGGCTTTGACTGTTTTGGATTTTTCCTTGCACAAGACTTATCTCTACCAGGAGCTGCACCAAGAAATCCCAAGAGAGTCCCCTGTTGCCGCTACCACATCCAGATGTGACCAAATCCACACCGTGGCCAGTGGCTGCACTATTTGTAATGCTGCCCTATTACTGGCAAACTCAATCGACCATTGGGGACCACGTGTCAATGGTTTTGTCTACATTCGATAGCTGCAACGTGCGGCCATATCCCTTTACTGAGTCTAGTGGCGCAGCGTCTATTTATTGTCAGGTATCCGGGAGGTCCGACCATCGCCAACCACTCGACATGGTGCCGTGTATTCGCTTTATGAGGAACTAAAACCCCTTTTATTTTGAAATTCTTTCCACACATTCTTTATATCACCGGGGACTTTTCTAGGTTGGAAACTTTTTATTTGAAGTTCTGATTTTATATATTTTTTTTTCCAAAATTGGAAAGAGTTCCAATCCCGGAAGAATTTTTTTTCCTCTTTTTCTTTTAAAGTTCTTTGTATTATTACATTTTCAATAAAAGTGAAGAAGGATAAGAAAGAGAACATTGTTAGTACAAAGAGTTCTTGCCATGGGGAGGAAGTGGAAGTTAATCTAAAGTCGGGGCCACCAGAGATGGTGACCACAAAAATCAGGATCCGGTGTTACAGGGGCCCCAAATAAACATAGAGAACCAGCTCTGGGGGACATAAAAAAGAAGGGTAAAAAGGGTCCGAAATTCAAGTATAAGGAGTGATGGGATGGAGGGTCAGGTCTGTTTTACCCAAAAACAACCCACGTGGCCCAGGAGACCCTTAGGTCCAGGTCATGTTGAATTGTATCCCATAATGCAGTAGTTACACGTATCACCACTATGAACGTTGCCAGATGCTTTATCCACAGATTTTTCTATGGATTTTATGTGTTTTTTGTAGTTTATGTTTTGATTTAAAAAATAAAAAAAATGAAAAAAATATTTTTGGGGATTTTTAATCCTTTTTTCTTATAACTTAATAACTTACTTGAGAATATAGACTAATACTAATGTATTGCAGTGTACTGACATTCTGACAATCTCTTCTTACAGGGTGTAATGGAAGTAGATTCATGGCAGCCGGGAGGTCATCAGAAGGCTGCGGCGGCCATGAACCATGGTTTGTCACCAGATAATTGAGATGTTGGAGACCAGCTGCTTATAACCTATCTAGAGAGAAACAAAGGGAAAAAGTGAGGTCCCATCTGCAGCTCTCCCGCTATAGGAGATGACGGAGCAACAAGGACTTCTAGGCGAACTGCAGGATCAATACAACGCTGAATGCGCAGTGAGATGTGCTGCATGTTGGTGAATAAACTATTGACATGGTGGGTCCCTTCAGTGTTGTGTGGATCCTGCAGTTCACCTTCAAGTCCACAATGCTTTGAATCTATCTATCTATCTATCTATCTATCTATCTATCTCATATCTATCTATCTATCTATCTATCTATCTATCTATCTATCTCATATCTATCTATCTCATATCTATCTATCTCATATCTATCTATCTATCTATCATCTATCTCATATCTATCTATCTCATATCTATCTATCTCATATCTATCTATCTCATATCTATCTATCTATCTATCTCATATCTATCTATCTATATATCTCATATCTCTCTATCTATCTATCTATCTCATATCTATCTACCTATCTCATATCTATAAATCTCTATCTATCTATCTATCTATCTCATATCTATCTATCTATCTATCTATCTATCTCATATCTATCTATCCCATATCTATCTATCTCATATCTATCTCATATCTATCTATCTCATATCTATCTCATATCTATCTATCTCATATCTATCTCATATCTATCTCATATCTATCTATCTCATATCTATCGATCTCGTATCTATCTATCTATCTATCTATCTATCTATCTATCTATCTATCTATCTATCTCATATCTATCTCATATCTATCTATCTCATATCTATCTATCTATCTATCTATCTATCTCATATCTATCTCATATCTATCTATCTCATATCTATCTATCTATCTATCATATCTATCTATCTATCTATCTATCTATCTATCTATCTCATATCTATCTATCTATCTCCTATCTATCTCATATCTATCTATCTATCTATATATCATCTCATATCTATCTATCTCATACCTATCTATCATATCTATCAGATCTATCTCATATCTATCATATCTATCTATCTATCTATCTATCTCATATCTATCTATCTATCTCATATCTATCTATCTATCTATCTATCTATCTATCTCATATCTATCTATCTATCTCATATTTATCTATCTATCTATCTCATATCTATCTATCTACCTATCTCATATCTATCTCATATCTATCTATCTATCTCATATCTATCTATCTATCCCATATCTATCTATCTCATATCTATCTCATATCTATCTATCTCATATCTATCTATCTATCTATCTATCACATCTATCGATCTCATATCTATCTATCTCATATCTATCGATCTCGTATCTATCTATCTATCTATCTCATATCTATCTCATATCTATCTATCTCATATCTATCTATCTATATCATATCTATCTATCATATCTATCTCATATCTATCTATCTATCTATCTATCTCATATCTATCTATCTATCTATCTATCTATCTATCATATCTATCTATCTATCTATCTCATATCTATCTATCTATCTATCTATCTATCTCATATCTATCTCCTATCTATCTATCTATCTATCTATCTATCTATCTATATATCATCTCATATCTATCTATCTCATACCTATCTATCATATCTATCAGATCTATCTCATATCTATCTATCTATCTATCTATCTCATATCTATCTCATATCTATCTATCATATCTATCTATCTATCTCATATCTATCTATCTATCTATCTATCTATCTATCTATCTCATATCTATCTATCTATCTCATATCTATCTATCTATCTATCTATCTCATATTTATCTATCTATCTATCTCATATCTATCTATCTATCTACCTATCTCATATCTATCTCATATCTATCTATCTATCTCATATCTATCTATCTCATATCTATCTATCTATCTATCTATCTATCTATCTATCTATCTCATATCTATCTATCTATCTCATATTTATCTATCTATCTATCTATCTATCTCATATCTATCTATCTACCTATCTCATATCTATCTCATATCTATCTATCTATCTCATATCTATCTATCTCATATCTATCTATCTATCTATCTATCTCATATCTATCTATCTATCTCATATTTATCTATCTATCTATCTCATATCTATCTATCTACCTATCTCATATCTATCTCATATCTATCTATCTATCTCATATCTATCTATCTCATATCTATCTATCTATCTATCTCATATCTATCTATCTACCTATCTCATATCTATCTCATGTCTATCTATCTATCTCATATCTATCTATCTCATATCTATCTACCAATCTATCTCATATCTATCTATTGCTGAACTCGGAGCCCAGTGGGGCTGTGTCCTACTCCTCCACATGTTAGTAGGTCATCTAGATGGGGATTTTCCACCCATCTACTGGATAAGATTTTGGGCATTAACCCTTCAAGCTCCTTCCACATATAATTCTCGCCCCGTTTTCCAGGTTTATTAGATTGTGTTCCGGAATCATCGCCTCCTCTCACCTCCTCCCAGGCCGATGAATATTTCTTCTCCCGCATTAAGTCACTTTTTGGTCTGAAGAAACATCTTGACCCGGAATCATCCGGTAAACACGGAATTCTTCGCTTCCTTCATGAATTCGCCGTCTCCAGATAGAAAAACATCTGAAGTCACTTGAGAAGTTCTCTGGATTTAATTCATGCGTAGAATTCCCCTCAACACCGCAGGGAACCGATCCGCAACATGTTCCTGTTTGGTGCATTGAACTCTGCGTCCCTCCGCTCTGAAGAGGCAAATTACTTCTAGACATTGCGCAAGGCATTAACCCCTCAGTGTCTGAGGGATGAGAGGGAATTTTGTAAAATTAATCCTCTTCACTTTTTCCCTATGTAAGAGCTGCAAATCCTGAGCCCTGATGGCGGAAGAATCATGGAGGCCCCTGAGGAACATAAGAAATCTACAGTATCATGAAAAGCACATGGAAGATGAAGGGCCTATCTAATATCTATCTATCTATCTATCTATCTATCTATCTATCTACCAATCTATCTATCTCATATCTATCTATCTCATATCTATCTATCTCATGTATGTATATCTCATATCTATCTATATATCTATCTATCTATTATCTAATATCTATCTATTTCATATCTATCTATTTATCTCATATCTATCTATCTCATATCTATCTATCTATCTATCTATCTATCAATCTATCTATCTATCTATCAATCTATCTCATATCTATCTATCTCATATCTATCTATCTCATATATGTATATCTCATATCTATCTATCTATCTATCTACCTCATATCTATCTATCTATTATCTAATATCTATCTATTTCATATCTATCTCATATCTATCTATCTCATATCTATCTATCTATCTATCTATCTATCTATCTATCTATCTCCTATCTATCTATCTATCTATCTCATATCTATCTATCTATCTATCTCCTATCTATCTATCTATCTATCTATCTATCTATCTATCTCATATCTATCTATCTATCTATCTCCTATCTATCTATCTATCTATCTATCTATCTCATATCTATCTGGAGAGGAGACCTGTGGGGGAGGTAATAGCAGTGGAAAGGGAGATCCATGTGTTACAAACTAACGGGGAGAATAAATTCAGCCCCAATAACTCATAAATCCCATTAGTGATACTGAATGTGTAAAATGTAATGGGAATGTAAAGTGTATGTTCACAAATGCCAGAAGTCTAACAAATGGGGGAGCTGAGGCCTGGATACTGAAGGAACATATTGATATACAGTGGTCCCTCAACATACAATGGTAATTTGTTCCAAACGACCCATCGTTTGTCGAATCCATTGTATGTTGAGGGATTCGTGCAATGTAAAGTATAGGAAGTTATACTCACCTGTCCCCGCCGCTCCGGAAACTGTCCCAGGGGCTCCCGATGCTGTCCCAGGGGCTCCCGATGCTGTCCCAGGGGCTCCCGATGCTGTCCCAGGGGCTCCCGATGCTGTCCCAGGGGCTCCCGATGCTGTCCCAGGGGCTCCCGATGCTGTCCCAGGGGCTCCCGATGCTGTCCCGCTGCTCCGGTGTCTTCTTCGGGATCCTCCGGTGTCTTCCGCATCTTCTGCAGGGTCCGGGCCTCGCTTTCTGGTGACGTTATTACACTGTTGCGCAGGCGCGGCGTGCGTAGTGACATAATAACGACGCCGAAAAGCGAGGCCCGGACCCTGGAGAAGATACAGAAGACGCCGGAGGATGGCGAAGTGGACCCGGAGCAGCGGGGATAGGTAAGCGAACCTGTCCGGGATGCTTAAACTGCTATACGA
Organism: Hyla sarda; assembly: GCF_029499605.1. Classification (NCBI taxonomy): domain Eukaryota; kingdom Metazoa; phylum Chordata; class Amphibia; order Anura; family Hylidae; genus Hyla; species Hyla sarda. The sequence goes on along the minus strand of NC_079196.1, from coordinate 5,319,138 downwards.
CAGAAGCTTAAGCATTTTGCGCTGCCGGATAGCAGTTAATGCGATGGTCCCGACATATAAAAGCATCGTATGTCGATTTGATCATATGTCAGGGCCATCACATGTTGGGGAGTGACTGTAGTTGGGGTCACTGAGATATCGCCCACTCCTGACTGGTCTGTCAGTCTGCAGGGGGTTCACACTGTATATAGAGAATATGGTAAACAGGAAAGGGGGTGGAGTCTGTCTGTATGTTAGAAGTGGTATGAAAGTCAGTGTGAACAATGCCATAGTGTGTGATGATTATGTGGGTATAGACCCCCAACACCACTGATATCTATAGATCCCCCAACACCACTGATTTATCTATAGACCCCCCAACACCACTGATATATCTATAGACCCCCCAACACCACTGATATATCTATAGATCCCCAACACCACTGATATCTATAGACCCCCAACACCACTGATATCTATAGACCCCCCAACACCACTGATATATCTATAGACCCCCCAACACCACTGATATATCTATAGATGCCCCCAACACCACTGATATCTATAGATCTCCCAACACCACTGATATCTATAGACCCCCCAACACCACTGATTTATCTATAGACCCCCCCCCCAACACCACTGATATCTATAGACCCCCCAACACCACTGATTTATCTATAGACCCCCCCAACACCACTGATATCTATAGACCCCCCCAACACCACTGATATCTATAGACCCCCAACACCACTGATATCTATAGACCCCCCAACACCACTGATATATCTATAGATCCCCCCAACATGACTGATATATCTATAGACCCCCAACACCACTGATATATCTATAGATCCCCCCAACACCACTGATATATCTATAGACCCCCAACACCACTGATATATCTATAGACCCCCCCAACACCACTGATATATCTATAGACCCCCCCAACACCACTGATATATCTATAGATCCCCCCAACATGACTGATATATCTATAGACCCCCAACACCACTGATATATCTATAGACCCCCCCAACACCACTGATATATCTATAGATCCCCCAACACCACTGATATATCTATAGACCCCCCAACACCACTGATATATCTATAGACCCCCCAACACCACTGATATATCTATAGACCCCCCCAACACCACTGATATATCTGTAGACCCCCCCAACACCACTGATATATCTGTAGACACCCCCAACACCACTGATATCTCTACATCCCCCAACACCACTGATATATCTATAGACCCCCCAACACCACTGATATATCTATAGACCCCCCAACACCACTGATATATCTATAGACCCCCAACACCACTGATATATCTATAGATCCCCCAACACCACTGATATATCTATAGACCCCCCCAACACCACTGATATATCTATAGACCCCCCAACACCACTGATATATCTATAGACCCCCCCAACACCACTGATATATCTATAGACCCCCCCAACACCACTGATATATCTGTAGACACCCCCAACACCACTGATATATCAGTGGTGTTGGGGGGATCTATAGATATATCAGTGGTGTTGGGGGGATCTATAGATATATCTATAGACCCCCCCAACACCACTGATATATCTATAGACCCCCCAACACCACTGATATCTATAGACCCCCCAACACCACTGATATATCTATAGACCCCCCAACACCACTGATATCTCTATAGACCCCCCAACACTACTGATATCTCTACATCCCCCAACACCACTGATATATCTATAGACCCCCCAACACCACTGATATATCTATAGACCCCCCAACACCACTGATATATCTATAGACCCCCCAACACCACTGATATCTATAGACCCCCCAACACCACTGATATATCTATAGACCCCCCCAACACCACTGATATATCTATAGACCCCCCAACACCACTGATATCTATAGACCCCCCAACACCACTGATATCTCTATAGACCCCCCAACACTACTGATATCTCTACATCCTCCAACACCACTGATATATCTATAGACCCCCCAACACCACCGATATATCTATAGACCCTCCAACACCACTGATATATCTATAGACCCCCCAACACCACTGATATCTATAGACCCCCCAACACCACTGATATATCTATAGACCCCCAACACCACTGATATATCTATAGATCCCCCCAACACCACTGATATATCTATAGACCCCCCCCCCAACACCACTGATATATCTATAGACCCCCCAACACCACTGATATCTCTACATCCCCCAACACCACTGATATATCTATAGACGCCCCATACACCACTGATATCTATAGACCCCCAACACCACTGATATATCTATAGACCCCCCCAACACCACGGATATATCTATAGACCCCTAACACCACTGAGGAGATAGAAGGTCAGCTGCGTACACAAATAGAGAGGGCTGCCCGGGCGGGTACAGTGGTAATAATGGGAGATTTTAACTATCCAGATATAGATTGGGGCCGGGGGTTGGCTAAAACTACAAAGTGGAGACAATTCCTAAATTTATTGCAGGATAATTTTATGGGCCAGTTTGTGGAGGACCCAATAAGAAGTGATGCCCTGTTGGAACTGGTCATTTCCTACAATACAGAGCTGGTTGGTAATGTAACTGTGCGGGAAAACCTTGGGAATAGCGACCACAATATAGTTACTTTTCACTTAAAGTAACAAAGACAGGTTGGGAGGGAAAAACATATCATTTTAAAAAGACAATTTTCTCTGGGCTACGAGCTGCACTTTAGGATATAGACTGGGGGGGGGGATGCTGTTCTCAAATACTGATACAGATGATAAATGGGAAATTTTCTAATCAACAATGAATAACTATGCAGCTTAATATGTTCCTAAGGGGAACAAGTAAAAATGATTAACACTAAATCCTACATAGCTGACAACTGATGTTAAAAGAGCAATAAACAACAAAAAAAAAATTGTTGGTGGCCAAAGAAAGCAAAACAAATCCTAAATATATTTACTTTTTAATATATATATATATATATATATATATATATATATATATATATATATATATAAATGCAAAGAAACTAGAAATGAGCAAAACAAATCAGAAGAATCAGAATTAGTTACGAATTTCATGAAAAATTTGATTTGCTTCATTAAACTCCATTTAGTGTGGTCCAGGCTCCAGGGCATCTAAAATGGCGCATCCACAAGTGAGGACATGGGTCAAGGAACTTTGGGAAGACGGGAAGGCAGGATGACCCTGAATCACATGCAGGATGCAGCCTATCAGCAGCCAGTCACCCCTGTGATGTCACAGCCCTATATAATCGGCAGCCATATTGCGGCCAGTCACTTGCACTGCAGAGAGATAGGACATCGCTGTATGTGTGTTTCACAGAAAAGCTTTTTCCAGCAGCGTTTCACCTCCTAGTCACATCAGCGTTCTGGTGGACACAGAACAGTGCATTTTTCACAGAAAATTATTTTTACGTCAGACATTAACTTCCCAGTCACTTTCTTCAGCATTGTATTACAGAGAGGGGCAGAGAGCTGTGTGTTGCCTCATACATCTGAACAAGCTGCATCAACTTCATAAACCTTAGCAGAGGATGGAGAAATAATTGTTCAGCGCAATTCTGTGTCTTTGTTCCACAACAAATGGTCTGCTGGTTATACTAGTCTGTTGACGGTATAATACATACCCAGCAGTCCGTTCCTAATAGCCTTTGACATAGTGACATTTTGGGTTTAGTACACTGCGACTGTGTGCTACAGCACTGTTGTGTACTGCTGGTGTTGTGCAAAAATAAATTTTTTAAGTGTACTGTAGCAAATTTTTCTGCCCTCATAAGTGCATACCACATACGTACATCTAAGTGGTGTACTATTTTGTACCTGTTCATTTGAAAAAGGGCCTAGATACTGTGAAAATCCAGGCAAAAGTAACCACCAGCTAGTCTTGTACTCAAATACTTTTTTAAGCGTAATGTAGCACATTTTTCCTCATAAGTGCATACCACTTCCCTACATCTAAGTACTGTACTATTTTGCACCTGTTAATCTGTCAAGGGCCTAGATACTATAAAGGGACAGCCAATAGTAAACACCTGCTTCTGTTCTAGACAAATACTGTTTTAAGCGTATTGTACTCCCCTCATATACACACTAAGTATGCCAGGCAGAGAAGTGCCAGGACGTGCACAGAGGAGTGACAGAGGCCTAAATTCATCAGGCGCAGACAGAGGCCTGATGAAGCTGCTTTCCTGCAGCGAAACGCGTTGAATCTTGGGAAATTAATTACCTCGATTTTATCTGATCTCCATTCCTTGTGTATCCTGCACCACGTGGAGCCAGTGTTCTCCTTGAAGCCAAACCGATTGAAGTGGAGGAGACATGTGCTGCTTCCTCCACTAGACGGCCAAGTAGTGATGTGGAGAGTGACATGGGAGGCAGTGTTGCGAGTGTTCAGGGTCCTGAAGCAGACACTGTTGAGGAACCTGAGGAGGACATCAGTGACAAGCAGACACTTGTTGATGATGATGAAGCCGATCACATTTGGGAGCCGGGGCAGAAGGGGCTTCATCTGCAGCAGCAGAAGAGGGTTGCAGGTTGCCCGGGAGGCAGCAGCTGAGCCAGCAAGGTGGTAGCATGGTTGGAAGTCAGCATAGTGGCAGAAGTGGAAATTCTGGAGCCAAACGTGCCCGGAGGAGACCACCTGCTTCATGGCAGCCCACCTTGCCAGGAGGTAAATAGTGGAACAGGGGTTCCTGGAGACGGCATCAGTAGCAGTCAATCAGTGCTGACTGTTGGTGGGAAAATCAGCTACTCGGCGGTGTGGAAGTTTTTCATCAAGCATCCGGAGGGGCATTATATGTGAGGGGAGCATGATGGGGGCATTGTATGTGAGGGGCACATGATGGGGGCATTATATGTGAGGGGCACATGATGGGGGCATTATATGTGAGGGGCACATGATGGGGGCATTATATGTGAGGGGCACATGATGGGGGCATTGTATGTGAGGGGCGCATGATGGGGGCATTGTATGTGAGGGGCACATGATGGGGGCATTATATGTGAGGGGCACATGATGGGGGCATTATATGTGAGGGGCACATGATGGGGGCTTTATATGTGAGGGGCACATGATGGGGGCATTATATGTGAGGGGCACATGATGGGGGCATTATATGTGAGGGGCACATGATGGGGGCATTATATGTTTGGGGCACATGATGGGGGCATTATATGTGAGGGGCACATGATGGGGGCATTGTATGTGAGGGGCGCATGATGGGGGCATTGTATGTGAGGGGCACATGATGGGGGCATTATATGTGAGGGGCACATGATGGGGGCATTATATGTGAGGGGCGCATGATGGGGGCAATATATGTGAGGGGAGCATGCGGCCCAGCCTCAGCCAGCCTCTACCTCCAGTGGCCCCCAGATAATTTGAGTTTGAGACCCCTGCTTTACAGTGTCTAAACATTGGATCCATGATATCACTTACACGTTTCGAACACAATGACCGGATTTGTAACGTATCCAGGACTGGACTGTTTGTCATTGACTTTGTTGATTGCAGGAAGAACATTGTGAAAAGAACTCCGCAGCCTCTGCTGGTCCCGACCTTTATTCTCGCCCTCCCACCGCCACTCAGAGCCCTTGAGAAATTTAGTGTCTTTTGTTCACAAATTATCCAGCAGTCATTCTACATTTCACAATATTTTGCATTACATTCCCATTCTGCTCTTGGAGCCAAATTACGCCGGGTGCGAGTATATTTTACTTAATTTAAATGACTTACTTTGGCCGTGAATTTCAGATTAGAAACAAATACAGTGATTTGCAAAGTGCCATAAAAAGCTGTGATAGCAATCAGGACGTGCGCTAAACAAATCAAGACTCTATGAGTAATTTAAGGCTAAAGATGTAGCGATGAAGCTTAATTTCCTTTGTTTTGCTGAGATATGAGGAGTCGTTGAGACAATAAGTTATCGGCTCGGAGATCTGACACGCTGCAGTCTGCGCATTCTAGAAGACACAATCATATGAATCAAATGGACAGCTTCCCTCTCCTATACGACTCAATGTTTATTCTCCCTCTCAGCGGTAAATTGTGCCTGAAACTCACTTCCATTTGTCCTTTATTGCTCAGGTAATGTCTAAGAAAAATGTCGGTTCTCTGTTCCCAAATGGAACTTAATATACCGTATATACTCGAATATAAGCCGAGGCCCCTAATTTCACCCCAAAAACCCAAGAAACGTTATTGACTCGACTATAAGTCTAGGGTGGGAAATACATCATCCCCCCATGTAATCATCCAGACCTCCGTCATTAACACCCTCATCATCATCCCCCCTTCATCATCACCACCTGTCATCATCACCCAGTCATCATCCCCCCCCCCCTTCATCATCACCTTGTCATCATCCTGCGGACCTCCAGATGTTGCAAAACCACAACTCCCAGCATGCCCGGACAGCCATCGGCTGTCCGGGCATGCTGGGAGTTGTAGTTTTGAAACATCTGGCGGTCCGTAGGTTGAAGACCACTGATGGGCCTTTGTCATCATCCAGACCCCTCTTTAGTTTTCTACTCACCTCCCCTCGGTGGGAAGGAAGGATGAGCTGTTCCGGCCATCAATGCTGCAGGGACCGTCCGGTGGGGAGGGTTAGTCGTTCCAGGCTGTCCATTTTCACCGGGAGGCCCTCTTCTCCGCTCCGGGCCAGCCCTGGATTAGTTACGTTGCCTTGACGACGACGCACAGGGACGTCCGTCCATGCGCATGAACGTCCCTGTGCGTTGCCGTCAAGACAACGTCACTAATCCGGGGCCGGCCCGGAGCGGAGAAGAGGGCCTCCCGGTGAAAATGGACAGCCCGGAACGACTAACCCTCCCCACCGGACGGTCCCTGCAGCATTGATGGCCCGGACCAGCTCACCCTTCCTTCCCACAGAGGGGAGGTGAGTAGAAAACTAAAGGGGAGTCTGGACGATGACAAAGGCCGCAGGGGTCTTCAACCTGCGGACCTCCAGATGTTTCAAAACTACAACTCCCAGCATGCTGGGAGTTGTAGTTTTGAAACATCTTGAGGTCCGCAGGTTGAAGACCACTGAGAAGGGATTGACATGCGGAGAGAGTTCACTCGAGTATAAGCCGAGGGGGGCGTTTTCAGCACGAAAAATCATGCTAAAAACTCGGCTTATACTCGAGTATATGCGGTAAGACGGTATTACAATGTATTCATTCGGCTTGGAAGGCCAACTCCACCGTATCTATGTGGACCCTTGGGTCATTGGTGGCCCTCTGGTTAGTTAATCCCAGCTTGACAGCAATAAAGTATATTTATGCCAACAGGGACTCAGGGGCGTACATACAATCCATGGGGCCCCATAGCAAAAAATCCCTGTCTGTTCACACAGACATATTCTGGTTTGGACATCCCTTCCAGAAAGAGCCTGGCACCAATCAAGGGCCAAGCAAGGGTGGCAGCCTCCACTTCTTCTACCTTGGCCAGGTACCCATATGTGCACCGCAGCCATATGGCTAGGGCATTAAGACTGAGCACATGCCGTCAGTTCTGGGCCACAAAGTTGATCTTATGGTGAATCCACAGCCAGGCCCAACTTGGTAACAGCCAGTCCCAACTCCAGTAGCAGCGCCCCTAAGGAGGGCACAAGAGGGAGGTAGCGGCCCCAGGCTGCCAATTGGCTCCTTGCCCCTTCATATATTCCCACACCTCTATGGAGGTAAGTAATGTGACATCACATGAACCCTATGACAAAATATCTGTCAGTGCATACATAACCTGCTCCAGAGAGGCCCATAGAGGCATGCCATGCAACCACAGTTGGGTTCCCCTATCTAATGGGCATCAGAGAAGTTATACGGTGTCCATTTTAGGACAGCATCAGCCGTCAAGCTGTACCTCGCTCATCCTTCAGCCAAAACGGCGTCCCGCCTCCTCCCTCCTCTGTCAGGCGTCAGGCAAAACCTTTGTCATGCTTAAGTCTGTCATACCTCAGATGAAAATGAAAGTGCTGAGTCAGCAGAGCTTCGGCAGACCTGCTAGCACAGACAGTTTGTGATTGGCTGCCAGCAAAGATACTGTGATTGGATGATGGAAGCATAGGTGTGTGCAGTCCAGCTCCACTGTTTAGACACACTTCTTTACAAACCCTAATCCTCTAATGTACCCAGCTTTTCCAGATTCCTGCAAAACAAACCTGCGCTCTCAGCTTTTCCCCTATTCCTGCAAAACCTACAGTTATGTAGTCAGCTGTAGGTTTATCAGGAATTGCTAAAAGCTGAGTACATAACTGGAGGTTTTGCAGGAATCGGGAAAAGCAGAGTACATAACTGTAAGTTTTGCAGGAATCGAGATAAGCTGACTACATAACTGTAGGTTTTGCAGGAATAGGGGAAAAGCTGAGAGCGTAGGTTTGTTTTGCAGGAATCGGGAAAAGCTGGGTACGATAGAGGATTAGGGTTTGTAAAGAAGTGTGTCTAAACAGTGGAGCGGGACTGCACACACCTACGCTCCCATCAACCAATCACAATATCTTTGCTGGCAGCCAATCACATTCTGTCTGTGCTAGCAGGTCTGCCGAAGCTCTGCTGACTCAGCACTTTCATTTTCGTCTGAGGTATGAGAGAGTTTAGGTTGACAAAGGTTTTGCCTGACGCCAGACGGAGGTGGCGGGACGTAGTTTCGGAGGAGGCGGGATGCAGTTTTAGCTGGAGGATGAGGGAGGTTCGGCTGAAAACTGACAGCGATTTGTCTGAGGGAGGAGCCGGGACGCCGTTTTGGCTGAAGGATGAGTGAGGTACGGCTGACGGATGATGCTGTCCTAAAATGGACACCATACAGTTGTATGTTCTGGCTCTGTGGGTAGTATGCCACTAATGGAACCCACTGCTGATTGGTGTAAAGTTGGCCGCACATATTAGACAAATGTCCGAACCTGTTGATTTTGTCAGGATTAGCTGACCATCTAATGTGAATTGGGGCATCTCGACAATTTCCTGACAGCAGATATCAGAGGAGACAATCAGACTTTTTGAAGCTTACACAACTTCTGTGGATGTTAAACAAATTAAAGTGGTACTCTGCTGGACAGCGCTGTTTTCGAGCTGCAGGGGAGGGGGGGAGGGTTCGTTCAAGCCCCTCATGACATCACGGCAACCCCCCTCAATGCAATTCTATGGGAGGGGGCGTGGCGGCAGTGATCTCAAACTATGGCCCTCCAGATGTTGCAAAACTTCAAATCCCAGCACGCTGGACAGCCAATAAGAAAACACATCAAAACTGCACATAATGTGAACTGACACCAACCCAGTTATCAGTCTAATCAATTCACCTGGCTGATCTTCAGCACCCGCGGGCAGATTAGTTGACCAGGTGCAGTTATGAGACTCTACCCCCTCTCTCTGCAAAGCCAGAGGAATTATGGAAATGTAGCCCGCCTCAATGCAAGTCTATGGGAGGGGGCGTAACAGCCGTCACGCCCCCTCCCATAGACTTGCATTGAGGGGGAGTGGATGAGATATCACAAGAGGCATGGCGGACCCCTGCAGAGCGAAAACAGCGTTCAGAACATTTACTTCCGAATGCTGGCCAGTGGAGTACCCCTTTAATGGAAAAGAGAAAAAATAAAAAAATAAAAATAAAAGATAATTTTAGAAAGATTTGAAAGTCATCCCCAATACAGCGTATAGTAAGAACAAGTCATCTAAATATCATAGTGAACTCCTGTCATAATAAAAGTCTAATGATAACTAGAGGATGTTTAGCTCCATTCTGACACTTATAGTGTAACATTGAGCTGATCTGCTGATTCATGATCAGGTCATTCATCCATATCCCAAACACGGACCCTTTCAGAAGAAGAGTAATGCCTCATCTAGGCCTTACAAGTGCCATGGACCTCTAGGACCCTCTATGTTGACGGTATCCAGATCCAAAAACCAAAGCCCCTTCCATCTACTGTCACCCCTCTTTGTTTGTTGTCCCGTGGATTAGCATCTTTTTGTGGCCCCATTCATAATTCTCTCTAAATTGCCATTATACATGGGGATACCAGCGCAAAGGCATGCCAATGTATACCGTCGTGATGCCACCTGTGATGAGCCAAGACTGTAATGGACAGAATGTAGGTTATTGGTTTATTGTACTTGTTACGCCGAGCGCTCCGGGTCCCCGCTCCTCCCCGGAGCGCTCGCTACACTTCCCTCACTGCAGCGCCCCGGTCGGTTCCACGGACCCGGGGCGCTGCGTTACCACCTCCGGCCGGGATGCGATTCGCGATGCGGGTAGCGCCCGCTCGCGATGCGCACCCCGGCTCCCGTACCTTACTCGCTCCCCGTCAGTTCTGTCCCGGCGCGCGCGGCCCCGCTCCCTAGGGCGCGCGCGCGCCGGGTCTTTGCGATTTAAAGGGCCACTGCACCGCTGATTGGTGCAGTGGTTCCAATTAGTGTTTACACCTGTGCACTTCCCTATATCACCTCACTTCCCCTTCACTCCCTCGCCGGATCTTGTTGCCCTAGTGCCAGTGAAAGCGTTCCTTGTGTGTTCCTTGCCTGTGATTCCAGACCTTCTGCCGTTGCCCCTGACTACGATCCTTGCTGCCTGCCCCGACCTTCTGCTACGTCCGACCTTGCTTCTGTCTACTCCCTTGTACCGCGCCTATCTTCAGCAGCCAGAGAGGTTGAGCCGTTGCTAGGGGATACGACCTGGTCACTACCGCCGCAGCAAGACCATCCCGCTTTGCGGCGGGCTCTGGTGAAAACCAGTAGTGACTTAGAACCGATCCTCTAGCACGGTCCACGCCAATCCCTCTCTGGCACAGAGGATCCACTACCTGCCAGCCGGCATCGTGACAGTAGATCCGGCCATGGATCCCGCTGAAGTTCCTCTGCCAGTTGTCGCTGACCTCACCACGGTGGTCGCCCAGCAGTCACAACAGATTGCGCAACAAGGCCAACAGCTGTCTCAACTGACTGTTATGCTACAACAGTTACTACCACAGCTCCAGCAATCATCTCCTCCGCCAGCTCCTGTACCTCCTCCGCAGCGAGTGGCCGCTTCTGGAATACGACTATCCTTGCCGGATAAATTTGATGGGGACTCTAAGTTTTGCCGTGGCTTTCTTTCCCAATGTTCATTACACTTGGAGATGATGTCGGACCAGTTCCCCACTGAAAGGTCTAAGGTGGCTTTCGTAGTCAGCCTGCTGTCTGGAAAAGCCCTGGCTTGGGCCACACCGCTCTGGGACCGCAATGACCCCGTCACTGCCTCTGTACACTCCTTCTTCTCGGAAATTCGAAGTGTCTTTGAGGAACCTGCCCGAGCCTCTTCTGCTGAGACTGCCCTGTTGAACCTGGTCCAGGGTAATTCTTCCGTTGGCGAGTATGCCGTACAGTTCCGTACCCTTGCTTCAGAATTATCCTGGAATAATGAGGCACTCTGCGCGACCTTTAAAAAAGGCCTATCCAGCAACATTAAAGATGTTCTGGCCGCACGAGAAATCCCTGCTAACCTACATGAACTCATCCATCTTGCCACTCGCATTGACATGCGTTTTTCCGAACGGCGTCAGGAGCTCCGCCAGGATATGGACTCTGTTCGCACGAGGCGTTTCTTCTCCCCGGCTCCTCTCTCCTCTGGTCCCCTGCAATCTGTTCCTGTGCCTCCCGCCGTGGAGGCTATGCAGGTCGACCGGTCTCGCCTGACACCCCAAGAGAGGACACGACGCCGCATGGAGAATCTCTGCCTGTACTGTGCTAGTACCGAACACTTCCTGAAGGATTGTCCTATCCGTCCTCCCCGCCTGGAAAGACGTCCGCTGACTCCGCACAAAGGTGAGACAGTCCTTGATGTCTACTCTGCTTCTCCACGTCTTACTGTGCCTGTGCGGATGTCTGCCTCTGCCTTCTCCTTCTCTGCTGTGGCCTTCCTGGACTCTGGATCTGCAGGAAATTTCATCTTAGCCTCTCTCGTCAACAGGTTCAACATCCCGGTGACCAGTCTCGCCAGACCCCTCTACATCAATTGTGTAAACAATGAAAGATTGGACTGTACTATACGTTTCCGCACGGAGCCCCTTCTAATGTGCATCGGATCTCATCACGAGAGGATTGAACTGTTGGTCCTCCCCAATTGCACTTCTGAAATCCTTCTTGGACTTCCCTGGCTTCAACTCCATTCCCCAATCCTGGATTGGTCCACTGGGGAGATCAAGAGTTGGGGGCCCTCTTGTTCCAAGGACTGCTTAAAACCGGTTCCCAGTAAACCTTGCCGTGTCCCTGTGCTTCCTCATGTAACCGGTCTCCCTAAGGCCTATATGGACTTTGCGGACGTTTTTTGCAAAAAACAAGCTGAGACTCTACCTCCTCACAGGCCTTATGATTGTCCCATTGACCTCCTCCCGGGCACTACTCCACCCCGGGGCAGAATCTATCCTCTGTCCGTCCCAGAGACTCTTGCCATGTCTGAATACGTCCAAGAAAATTTAAAAAAGGGCTTTATCCGTAAATCCTCCTCTCCTGCCGGAGCCGGATTTTTCTTTGTGTCCAAAAAAGATGGCTCTCTACGTCCTTGCATTGACTACCGCGGTCTTAATAAAATCACGGTTAAGAACCGCTACCCCCTACCCCTCATCTCTGAACTCTTTGATCGTCTCCAAGGTGCCCATATTTTTACCAAACTGGACTTAAGAGGTGCTTATAATCTCATCCGCATCAGAGAGGGGGATGAATGGAAAACGGCATTTAACACCAGAGATGGACACTTTGAGTATCTGGTCATGCCCTTTGGTCTATGCAACGCCCCTGCCGTCTTCCAAGACTTTGTTAATGAAATTTTTCGTGATCTACTATACTCCTGTGTTGTTGTATATCTGGACGATATCCTGATTTTTTCTGCCAATCTTGAAGAACACCGCCAGCATGTCCGTATGGTTCTTCAGAGACTTCGTGATAATCAACTCTATGCCAAAATAGAGAAATGTCTGTTTGAATGCCAATCTCTTCCTTTTCTAGGATACTTGGTCTCTGGCCAGGGACTACAAATGGACCCAGATAAACTCTCTGCCGTCTTAGATTGGCCACGCCCCTCCGGACTCCGTGCCATCCAACGTTTTTTGGGGTTCGCCAATTATTACAGGCAATTTATTCCACATTTTTCTACCATTGTGGCTCCTATTGTGGCTTTAACAAAAAAAAATGCCGATCCCAAGTCTTGGCCTCCTCAAGCGGAAGACGCCTTTAAACGACTCAAGTCTGCCTTTTCTTCGGCTCCCGTGCTCTCCAGACCTGACCCATCTAAACCCTTCCTATTGGAGGTTGATGCCTCCTCAGTGGGAGCTGGAGCTGTCCTTCTACAAAAAAACTCTTCCGGGCATGCTGTTACTTGTGGTTTTTTTTCCAGGACCTTCTCTCCGGCGGAGAGGAACTACTCCATCGGGGATCGAGAGCTTCTAGCCATTAAATTAGCACTTGAGGAATGGAGGCATCTGCTGGAGGGATCAAGATTTCCAGTTATTATTTACACCGATCACAAGAACCTCTCCTACCTCCAGTCTGCCCAACGGCTGAATCCTCGTCAGGCCAGGTGGTCTCTGTTCTTTGCCCGATTTAATTTTGAAATTCACTTTCGGCCTGCTGATAAAAACATTAGGGCCGATGCTCTCTCTCGTTCCTCAGATGCCTCTGAAATTGAACTCTCTCCTCAACACATCATTCCTCCTGACTGCCTGATTTCCACTTCTCCAGCCTCCATCAGGCAAACTCCTCCAGGAAAGACCTTTGTTTCTCCACGCCAACGCCTTGGGATCCTCAAATGGGGTCACTCCTCCCATCTCGCAGGTCATGCGGGCATCAAGAAATCTGTGCAACTCATCTCTCGCTTCTATTGGTGGCCGACTCTAGAGACTGATGTGGTGGACTTTGTGCGAGCCTGCACTATCTGTGCCCGGGATAAGACTCCTCGCCAGAAGCCCGCTGGTTTTCTTCATCCTCTACCTGTCCCCGAACAACCTTGGTCTCTGATTGGTATGGATTTTATTACTGACTTACCCCCATCCCATGGCAACACTGTTATTTGGGTGGTCGTTGATCGATTCTCCAAAATGGCACATTTCATCCCTCTTCCTGGTCTTCCTTCAGCGCCTCAGTTGGCTAAACAATTTTTTGTACACATTTTTCGTCTTCACGGGTTGCCTACACAGATCGTCTCGGATAGAGGCGTCCAATTTGTGTCTAAATTCTGGAGGGCTCTCTGTAAACAACTCAAGATTAAATTAAATTTTTCTTCTGCATACCATCCTCAATCCAATGGACAAGTAGAGAGAATTAACCAGATCTTGGGTGACTATTTACGACATTTTGTTTCCTCCCGCCAGGATGACTGGGCAGATCTTCTACCTTGGGCCGAATTCTCGTATAATTTCAGAATCTCTGAATCTTCCTCCAAATCTCCGTTTTTCGTGGTGTACGGCCGTCACCCTCTTCCCCCCCTCCCTACCCCCTTGCCCTCTGGTCTGCCCGCTGTGGATGAAATTTCTCGTGATCTTTCCACCATATGGAAAGAGACCCAAAATTCTCTCTTACAGGCTTCTTCTCGCATGAAGAGATTCGCAGATAAGAAAAGAAGAGCTCCTCCCATTTTTTCCCCTGGAGACAAGGTATGGCTCTCCGCTAAATATGTCCGTTTCCGTGTCCCGAGCTATAAGTTGGGACCACGCTATCTTGGTCCTTTTAAAGTTTTGTGTCAAATTAATCCTGTCTCTTACAAACTTCTTCTTCCTCCTTCTCTTCGTATCCCTAATGCCTTTCACGTCTCTCTTCTTAAACCTCTCATCCTCAACCGTTTTTCTCCTAAATCTGTTCCTCCCACTCCTGTTTCCGGCTCCTCGGACATCTTCTCTGTTAAAGAGATTTTGGCCTCTAAAAAGGTCAGGGGAAGAACTTTTTTTTTAGTGGATTGGGAGGGTTGTGGTCCAGAAGAGAGGTCCTGGGAACCTGAGGACAATATCCTGGACAAAAGTCTGATCCTCAGGTTCTCAGGCCCCAAGAAGAGGGGGAGACCCAAGGGGGGGGGTACTGTTACGCCGAGCGCTCCGGGTCCCCGCTCCTCCCCGGAGCGCTCGCTACACTTCCCTCACTGCAGCGCCCCGGTCGGTTCCACGGACCCGGGGCGCTGCGTTACCACCTCCGGCCGGGATGCGATTCGCGATGCGGGTAGCGCCCGCTCGCGATGCGCACCCCGGCTCCCGTACCTTACTCGCTCCCCGTCAGTTCTGTCCCGGCGCGCGCGGCCCCGCTCCCTAGGGCGCGCGCGCGCCGGGTCTTTGCGATTTAAAGGGCCACTGCACCGCTGATTGGTGCAGTGGTTCCAATTAGTGTTTACACCTGTGCACTTCCCTATATCACCTCACTTCCCCTTCACTCCCTCGCCGGATCTTGTTGCCCTAGTGCCAGTGAAAGCGTTCCTTGTGTGTTCCTTGCCTGTGATTCCAGACCTTCTGCCGTTGCCCCTGACTACGATCCTTGCTGCCTGCCCCGACCTTCTGCTACGTCCGACCTTGCTTCTGTCTACTCCCTTGTACCGCGCCTATCTTCAGCAGCCAGAGAGGTTGAGCCGTTGCTAGGGGATACGACCTGGTCACTACCGCCGCAGCAAGACCATCCCGCTTTGCGGCGGGCTCTGGTGAAAACCAGTAGTGACTTAGAACCGATCCTCTAGCACGGTCCACGCCAATCCCTCTCTGGCACAGAGGATCCACTACCTGCCAGCCGGCATCGTGACAGTACTGTTTATGCAGGATTCTAAAGTATATGTTCTGAAAATAAAAATGATCACTAGTACCTTAAAGGGGTTCTCCAACATTAGTAAGCAAGTGTCATACAGTAATGGACCAAGGATCTGTGCTTGTGTTGGTGGTAAATGGCCATGTCCTGTGTCCCCCGTCAAGCTGACGTGTTGTCTTTGGAAACTGGTTACTTCCTGTTTCGTTCCACCTACTGCAGCACTCCCTTTGATCACATGACACAAGCTGTGGATCTGTGTAATAATGAATGCACGCACATGTGCGCCGGTAACATCATCAGGGGGCTGCGCAGCCAAGCCCCCTTTCAGCACCTGACTTGTGATGTAATGTCTCGGGCCACACAGCAAGTTGTGAAAGGTCTGAGACAACACGTGTTTTGTAGGCTGCAAAGAATAACTTTCCTGGGAGAACATAGACAAATTAATTTGATACCAGCCACCAAACACAGGTAAATAAAGTATATAAGTAATTAGACTGACTCTGCTGCCCCAGTCCCGGAATACCCCTTGAAAGTCAGAGTCTGTTGTGAGTACTCCATGGTGTGTGTCGGCATGCTTTTTTAGCCATTATCTAAACATACACTATTGACATAGAGCAATAAGAAGATGTGTACAGTCTCTGCAGCCCATACAGGACCTCAGCGCACGTGTGTGGCCCCAGCCAGTCAATTACACCTGCACCTAAGGCGACACCGCTGACACCTTTGTGATAAACAATCAGAAAACAGACGGAGGGAGATATTTCTCCCATATTGATATGCAGAACCAGCCTTGATTTAGAATACAAAACTGGTAAGTCATTACTGGCAGGCTGCCTGCTGTTACAGGAGAGCGCGCCGATTCTACGGTGATAATTACCTGATTTCATCCTCTCGTCTCGCGGCAATCTTACTCACATTTGTAGCTTTATGTTTGCAAGCAGATGACGAATTCATATTTAATGCAAGGGCAGAAGGGATTAGCTCGCGGAATAAATGCATTTTCAATATGTTTTCAGAATCTGAGCACCTTCAATAACTATTTTCTATGATTTACTACGACATCGAGAAAGGAATAGAATGAGGCGGTATGAAGAGTGATGATGGGGTGTAGAGCTGTGTGCACTATATCAATGGAGTCCCTACGGCAGGAGAGGTAGGGATACATCTGTGCTCCTCTCCAGTGTGCCTGTTAATCCTCGCCAGCTTGCGTGGGGTTGTCTCTCTTTTTTTTTTACAATCATCCTTTTCATGTGTTCCATCCTAGGAGGGTCGGGTCCGTATTTTGTGACCCATGTCCATTATGTAAGAGTTCATGACGTAGAAACCATGGCACTTACCCATACATAGGAATCTTTATTTCAATTGTACAAAAAACAAAAGTGCAGTGGTAGAACAAAGAGAAGGACACCAGGAAAGATACCAGGTGGCTACAGCTGTTTCTTGCGCTGGCATGTCCTTTTCAGGCCGACAGTCTGAAAAAGGTGTGTGCTGATGCAACAAACTGCTGTAGTTGCCTAGTATTGCTCCCAACAGCCCTAAAAAGTGCATTGTGATGCAAGAAATGGCTGTAGCCATCAGGCATAGCACCCAATGGTCTGATGAAGTTCATGCTGATGCAAGAAATGGCTGTAGTCTCCTTGTATCGCTACCATGGGGCCAAAAAAGTATGTTATGCTGCAAGAAATGGCTGAAGCTGCCTGGTAATACTCCAGACAGCCAAAAGAAGTGGGTGATTATGCAAGAAACTGCTGTAGCCACCTGATATCGCTCCTGACTGCCCAAAAAAGTGCATGCTGATGCAAGAAACGGTTGAAGATGACTGGTATAGTTTCCGAGGGCCCAAAGAAGTGCATAGTGATGCAATAAACAGCTGTTTCAATTACTTCTGACGGCCCGAAGAAGTGTGTGCTGATGTAAGAAACTGCTGTAGCCACCTAGTATAGCTCCTAATGTCCCAAAAAGTGCCTGGTGGAGCAAAAAATAGCTGTAGCCATCTGGTATTCCTCTCAATGGCCCAAAGAAGTGCGTGCTGAAACAAGAAACGGCTATAGCTGTTTAGTATTGCTCCAATGGCCCGAAAAAGTACATGCTGATGCAAGAAAACAACTGTAGCCCCCTTGTATGGCTCCCATCAGCCTGAAGAAGTGCATACTGACGCGAGAAACAGCTGTAACTGCCTAGTATCGCTCCTGCAGTACCAGGCCCTGGATATGGTGCCCCAGCAGTCCTCTGATTACCGGACTCCAATTGCATTGAGCTGCTCCCACTTTGGATGTATGTTGCCCCTATGACAGTTCTTCATGTATGTGATACGATAGATACATTTCTGTGCATCCGTCTAATAACTAACAGTAAAACAAGCCCCGTATGTTACTGCTAATTCAGAGCATTGTGAGGGACAAGACATTTAGCAAAAGTTATGAGAAAATACATTTGTAATAAATCTGGTTAGTGTGGAGTTTTACAAAAATTTGGGATTCAGTCAAATCTGATTAAATTTGTTCTGCTATAGTGAAGCATTATAAGAGAATAGCGTAGAGGTTCTTGTGTATGTCTTGTACACTGCAGCGTAACGTCTGGCAATTTGCCCGCCTCCTGTGGGCGTCAGAGCGGGGCGGAGAGTGCTGACGTCACGCTTGGGCGCCAGGATATGACGCCAGACGCCGTCGGACCCGGAAGGTGAGCGCAGAGAAGCCGGTCTGACTTACTCCGGCTCCCCGCCATTGCGGGTTGCGCCCCCTCCGGGATCCAGTGATCGGCATGCTGTTCAGCCCACTGTAAGTAGCGTACTAGCGGCATATCAGCTAGTTTTCTTGCAGGAACAGTGGAACTTTTTTACAGGAGTATATTATTCCCTTCTCTAGGTATATGGAACCACGGAGAGTACTGTGAGTGGATACCTTAAAGAATTACACACAGTTATCAGAATATCATGCAATGGGGTATATTATTCTATAGATTTTTTCCCTAGATGGCATCTATAAATCTCCGGTGGACCTGCTGAACCTGATCACACCCTAGGGCGGCTTATAGTATCAACATGCCACCCAGTTAAACAGATACATTATCTCCTACTGGAGATTTCTGCATGTGATATCTGCTCTTATTTATACTTGTACCATCTCTATATCTATGGTTTCTCCTGAAGACGCCCTTAACTTGGGCAGAAACGCGTAGAGAACGTTTGATATATGGGAATTTATGATATATGAGTGTTTCTTGTGATAAATCCGCCGGATGGGTGGTGATCTCAATGATCTTGTGTCACAGCAATTTTATTGGTGATGGAATCACTATTTGGATGTATTTTTATTCTATCAATTAAAAGTTATGTCTTAATAGCACTCCCTCCTACCTTAAGATTATTTTGAGGTTTTTTCTAGTATGTCTTGTACTTACCTGTTTTAGCTGATGTACCGGGCATGGATTTTACTTTAATTCAGATGCAATTCCATCATTGATATGGATTCCTTAAAGGGGTACTCCACTAGCCAGCATTTGGAAGTAAAGGTTCTGAATCCTGTTTTTGCGCTGCGGGGTGACAGCACAGTCACATCCCTCAATGCAAGTCTATGGGAGGGGCCGTCACGCCCCCTCCCATAGACTTGCATTGAGGGGGTTACATTTCCATAATTCCTCTGGCTTTGCAGAGAGAGGGGGAAGAGTCTCATAACTGCACCTGGTCAACTAATCAGCCTGCAGGTGCTGGAGTTCAGCCAGGTGAATTGATTAGACTGATAAGTGGGTTGGTTTCAGTTCACATTATGTGCAGTTTTGATGTGTTTTCTTATTGGCTGTCCGGGCATGCTGGGAGGGCCACAGTTTTAGACCATTGATATAAAGGGTAATTACACTGCATTCAGCACTGATCTGTGGAGGTTCTGCCTGATATGAAGGTGAACGGTCTAATCCGCGGTGAATGTGCGCCAAATATAACAGTTACCTGGTTAATACCAGCGAACAGATTTATTAGAGAGAAGAGCAAAATGTTGTAATTGTGATAATTACAGCTCAATGTCATCGACTGTCACCGAGATGAGAGGACGAGCAGAGATGAGTCAGCGGAGCGCGGCGCTAATACGCAGGAAACGTGCTGCAAACGGTATACACAAATATTTACATCACTGCTGACACCCACACATTATATACAGAACACAAACACTATATACAGAATATATACACTATATAAAGTATACATACATCACAGTATATACAGAGTACGTACAATATATACAGATAACACACATTATACACAGAATATATACACAATATAAAGTATACGTACATTACAGTATATACAGAGTACACACAATATATACAGATAACACAAATTATATCCAGAATATATACACTATATAAAGTATACATTCATTACAGTATATACAGAGTACACACAATATATACAGATAACACAAATTATACACAGAATATATACACAATATAAAGTATACGTACATTACAGTATATACAGAGTACACACAATATATACAGATAACACAAATTATACACAGAATATATACACTATATAAAGTATACATACATTACAGTATATACAGAGTACACACAATATATAGATAACACACATTAATACACAGAATATATACACTATATAAAGTATACATACATTACAGTATATACAGAGTACATACAATATATACAGATAACACACATTATATACAGAATATATATACTATATAAAGTATACATACATCACAGTATATACAGAGTACATACAATATATACAGATAACACAAATTATACACACAATATATACACTATATAAAGTATACATACATTACAGTATATACAGAGTACATACAATATATACAGAACACAAACACTATATACAGAATATATACACGATATAAAGTATACATACATTACAGTATATACAGAGTACACACAATATATACAGATAACACACATTAATACACAGAATATATACACTATATAAAGTATACATACATTACAGTATAAACAGAGTACATACAATATATACAGATAACACAAATTATATCCAGAATATATACACTATATAAAGTATACATACATTACAGTATATACAGAGTACACACAATATATACAGATAACACACATTATACACAGAATATATACACTATATAAAGTATACATTCATTACAGTATATACAGAGTACACACAATATATACAGATAACACAAATTATACACAGAATATATACACAATATAAAGTATACATGTACTATATACAGAATACACACACTATATACAGAATATATACACTATATACAAAATGTATACACTATATACAGAATATATACACTATATACAGAATATATACACTATATACAGAATACACACACTATTTACAGAATATATAAACTATATACAAAATGTATACACTATATACAGAATATATACACTATATACAGAATATATACACTATATACAGAATATATACACTATATACATAATATATAAACTATATACAGAATTTATACATTATATACAAAATATATACACTATATACAGAATATATAAACTATATACAGAATTTGTACATTATATACAGAATAAATACATTATATACATAATATAGACACTATATACATAATATATAAACTATATACAGAATTTATACATTATACACAGAATATATACACTATATACAGAATATATACACTATATACATAATATATAAACTATATACAGAATTTATACATTATATACAGAATATATACACTATATACAGAATATATACACTATATACAGAATTTATACATTATATACAGAATATATACACTATATACAGAATATATACACTATATACAGAATACACACACTATTTACAGAATATATAAACTATATACAAAATGTATACACTATATACAGAATATATACACTATATACAGAATATATACACTATATACAGAATATATACACTATATACATAATATATAAACTATATACAGAATTTATACATTATATACAAAATATATACACTATATACAGAATATATAAACTATATACAGAATTTGTACATTATATACAGAATATATACATTATATACATAATATAGACACTATATACATAATATATAAACTATATACAGAATTTATACATTATACACAGAATATATACACTATATACAGAATATATACACTATATACATAATATATAAACTATATACAGAATTTATACATTATATACAGAATATATACACTATATACAGAATATATACACTATATACAGAATTTATACATTATATACAGAATATATACACTATATACAGAATATATACACTATATACAGAATACATACACTATATACTACTGTATAGTGTATATATTCTGTAGGGGGAAAGCTAGTTATGCACAGCTTGCCACTCCATTAACGATATATTTTTATAATTTGGACATTTACGCATGCAGCGATACCACATATGTATTTATGTTTTAACCATATATTTATTAGGGAAGGGGTTAAATGATCTTTATTAACTTTTTTTTTCACCTTTTTTTTGCAATGTTATAGCTCTCATAGGAGACTATAACACTGCACACACTGATCTTTTACATTGATCATTGTTATCCCATAGGGGCTATAACACTGCACACACTGATCTCTTACACTGATCATTGTTATCCCATAGGGGCTAAAACACTGCACACACTGATCTCTTACACTGATCATTGTTATCCCATAGGGGCTAAAACACTGCACACACTGATCTTTTACATTGATCATTGTTATCCCATAGGGGCTATAACACTGCACACACTGATCTCTTACACTGATCATTGTTATCCCATAGGGGCTATAACACTGCACACACTGATCTCTTACACTGATCATTGTTATCCCATAGGGGCTAAAACACTGCACACACTGATCTTTTACATTGATCATTGTTATCCCATAGGGACCTATAACACTGCACAAACTGAACTTTTACATTGATCATTGTTATCCCATAGGGACCTATAACACTGCACACACTGATCTTTTACATCGATCAATGGTTTCTCATAGGAAACCCATGATCAATGATTCTGCCGCTTGACTGCTCATGCCTGGATCTCAGGCACTGAGCAGTCATTCGGTGATCGGACACCAGGAGGCAAGGTAAGGAACCATCCTGCTGTGTCACAGCTGTTAGGGATGCCGCGATTTCGCTGCGGACATCCCGAACAGCCCTCTGAGCTTAGTCAGCTTACCGGCAATGATTTACTTTCACTTTAGACGCGGCGTTCAACTTTGAATGCCGCGTCTAAAGGGTTAATAGCTTGCAGCACCGCGATCAGTGCCGCGCGCTATTAGCCACAGGTCCCAGCATGCCGTGGCCCCGCATTATAGAACTGGAGCGGACTCAGGGAGTACAGTAGGCCCTTGGTCCTTAACAGGTTAAGCTCAGAAATGATTTATTTATACCGTTATCGCTTGTCTGGGCACTAGTAATCATGGAATATTACATGAGATGTGTCCGCCAGAATTTTCTGGGATGTAAAATTTGGTGCAAAAATTTCAGCACCAAAATTGCCCATGTTGGAGCCAAACTCAAAAATTTTGGCGCAAAAAAATTCTATATGGTTGCAAAAAAAAATGTGGCGCGAAAAAAAAATCAAAAGTGGCGCAGAAATGAATTTTCACATATTTTTAAAGCAGCACAAGAGATCTTTGAAAATGTGAGGAGAAAAAAAGAAATGTAAATAATATCGCTGGAACAGAAATTACAGTAGTTTTTGTATTTATGATACTTTTTTTATTTTTTTTATTCTGTGAAGCATTTTACAGCCTGAAATGATATGTTAGATGCACAAGGACCTGACACTTTGTAACTTTGTATTTGTGCTACTTGTTCTACAAACCACAATAATGTTTCTCACTTAATATAATAATAACACTGTTGTTTATACTATTTGCAATTATTTACATGTGGTGAGCCACGAGGTGTGAGATGAGGTGTAAGGGGCAGATGGTGTTGCCCAGGTGTAGATGGTATTAACCCCTTCATGTTTGTGACGCCAGGATGTGGTTTGCCTATGTAACCACCCTAAGGTAGTACCGCTAGTCCTAGGTTAGGCAGGGGCAATAAAGAGTCCAAGGCCAGGTTAAGGGTAACAGCAGCCTTTACTGAGGTTAGACACGTGTTACAGTCTATACAGTTCAGCCATTATCCCAGAGAGGTGACCAGTAACACAGGGGGACCTCGCACGCTTGCTGGGACTTGCAGTAGGTAGACTGACTATAATGCAGGCTACGGTGACTAGACAGTAGACCTGACTTGACTGATTCGATGACTGACAATTAGATGACTTTAGCTTACTTGTAATTGACAGGTAGCTGCAGACTTTAGGCTTGAGGCCTCCAATGGCCGAACACAGGAACAGGGACAGATGTAACTCCTCCCCATCTTATATAGGGGGGCTGTGCAAGGAGCCCATAGGTCACTTGGGAGGTCACCTGGTCACTCTCTGGGTGACTTTAACATGTGGCAACAGTTATCATGTGACTAATAACCATGTGACCATATCAAAGGTCCTTTACATTCAATGTACAACTAATTACATTATGGGGGAAAACTGCAGGAGAGCTCAGGGGATGTACAGGGACTCAAACGGATAGGACTGTAGAATGATATCCTGTACTGGGACATCATAACCCCCCCCCCCCCCCTACTTAAGTAAAGTCACCCTCGATGTCCGTCCTGGACAGCTTTGAGGAGTGAAACGGCCATGGGGCCACATGCAGTCCTGGAGCATTGTATCCAACGTCCATTTCCAGGCTGTTTTTGTCGACAAGAACTGAGAACACTATAGAGTCTCTGTATCAATGTCCATACATGCTCTGGTAGATTTGTATAACAGAGAAGAAGGTTTGCTGGAGAACAAGGAATATGTATAATAATGACAACGTACCTATGACTATGGTATAACACTACTTATGGACTTTGACTATGTATATCATAACAGAAGACTAGGCATATTATGACATTTGACTTTGCCTACTGTGACATTTGACTATGCATAACAACACTTTATACATTACTAAGACATAACACTGGCATATTGTGTTGCCGGAGGCTTTCTGCCCAATGCCTTCAACCTCTCCACTCCAACCTCGTCAGTCAAGCTGCTTTCTAGGCTGTGAAATATACCAAGGACCACGAGACTGGGCCCCCTCCATGGGGTTGACATGTGGGTTCCATAAGACAAACGGGATTCAGTGATGGTCGGACAGTGACCACCACTTGTACAGCAGCAGTTTGCGCCACTGATGGAATGACAGTTGGTGCCTGTTGGGCCAGCCAAACCTCTGGGGCAACCAGAGTAGGCCTTCTGTAGAAGCCTGTGGACCCAGCCAAACATCTGTGGCTGCTAAGAGTGGGCCTGGTCATTTTCTTCAGGAAAATTTGATTTTGAAATTTTCAGCATTTTGACTTTTTGAACATAGGCGTCGTGGAGAGGATAGACAGATTGACAGGCTTTTTCAATGTCTTGGCCTATGCCACCTGGGATCAGTTTGTTAGCAACTTTCTTCAAGTCTCTGGTTTGCACCTTTTTGGTCAGGATTTCCATCATCTTGATGCGGATCTGACAGACTTGTTAATGCTGGGCATATGATGTCTTTTTGGTCTGACTTTTGCACTTCTCTGAGAATCCAACACACAAGAGACGGAGAAGGAAACCATCTATAGTATCTATATCCACATGAGCTTTAATCCTGGTCCATGATTTTTTTCTTATTGCTGAGCCCCTTAACCCCTTAACCCCTTAAGGACTCAGCCCATTTTGGCCTTAAGGACTCAGACAATTTAATTTTTACGTTTTCATTTTTTCCTCCTCGCCTTCTAAAAATCATAACTCTTTTATATTTTCATCCACAGACTAGTATGAGGGCTTGTTTTTTGCGCGACCAGTTTTCCTTTGTAATGACATCACTCATTATATCATAAAATGTATGGCGCAACCAAAAAACACTATTTTTGTGGGGAAATTAAAACGAAAAACACAATTTTGCTAATTTTGGAAGGTTTTGTTTTCACGCCGTACAATTTATGGTAAAAATGACATGTGTTCTTTTTTCTGAGGGTCAATACGATTAAAATGATACCCATTATTACATACTTTTATATTATTGTTGAGCTTAAAAAAAATCACAAACTTTTTAACCAAATTAGTACGTTTATAATCCCTTTATTTTGATGACCTCTAACTTTTTTATTTTTCCATATAAGTGGCGGTATGGGGGCTCATTTTTTACGCCATGATCTGTAATTTTTTTTGATACCACATTTGCATATAAAAAACTTTTAATACATTTTTTATAATTTTTTTTTAATAAAATGTATTAAAAAAGTAGGAATTTTGGACTTTTTTTTTTTTTTTCGTTCACGCCGTTCACCGTACGGGATCATTAACATTTTATTTTAATAGTTCGGACATTTACGCACGCGGCGATACCAAATATGTCTATAAAAAATGTTTTTTACGCTTTTTGGGGGTAAAATAGGAAAAAACGGACGTTTTACTTTTTTATTGGGGGAGGGGATTTTTCACTTTTTTTTTACTTTTACTTTTACATTTTTTAACATTTTTTTTTACACTTGAATAGTCCCCATAGGGGACTATTCATAGCAATACCATGATTGCTAATACTGATCTGTTCTATGTATAGGACATAGAACAGATCAGTATTATCGGTCATCTTCTGCTCTGGTCTGCTCGATCACAGACCAGAGCAGGAGACGCCGGGAGCCGCACGGAGGAAGGAGAGGGGACCTCCGTGCGGCGTTATGAATGATCGGATCCCCGCAGCAGCGCTGCGGGCGATCCGATCGTTCATTTAAATCGCGAACTGCCGCAGATGCCGGGATCTGTATTGATCCCGGCACCTGAGGGGTTAATGGTGGACGCCCGCAAGATCGCGGGCATCGGCCATTGCCGGCGGGTCCCTGGCTGCGATCAGCAGCCGGGATCAGCCGCGCATGACACGGGCATCGCTCCGATGCCCGCGGTTATGCTTAGGACGTAAATGTACGTCCTGGTGCGTTAAGTACCACCTCACCAGGACGTACATTTACGTCCTGCGTCCTTAAGGGGTTAAGGACCCTTGACGTAGGTGTACGTCATGACACCCTGGTACTTAAGGACCCATGACGTACGCGTACGTCATGGAGAATTCTGGCCCCCGCCGGGCGGGAATTGGACCGGGATGCCTGCTGAAATCATTCAGCAGGCATCCCATGCAATCGCCCAGGGGGGTCATCAGACCCCCCCCATGTCGGCGATCGCAGCAAATCGCAAGTGAATTCACACTAGCGATTTGAGGAATTCTGGGTCATTATGGGTCTATGGTGACCCGGTGACCTGGAATATAAGGGGGATCACAGTTGTCTAAGACATCTACGATCCCCCTGAAGGGATAGGAGTGAGGTGGCAGGGGTGCCACCCCTCCTATCCCTGATATTGGTTGCCAGAAGCGACGACCAATAGCAGATCGGGGGCGGGGGGGTTAACTTTCATTTTCCCCATCCTGCCCTCCCACAATAGGCGGGGCAGGATGGGGAAACCCGACAGGGACCGGCGCCGAGGATCCACTTACCGATCCGGAGGCTGCGGGCGATGTTGTGCGGCTGGATCCTACAGAAGCCGGTGAGTTGCCTAGCAACATCTGGAGGGTACAGTTTGAGACCACTATATAGTGGTCTCTATACTGTTGCACTTCAGATGTTGCAAAACTACAACTCCCAGCATGCCCAGACAGCTGTTTTGGCATGCTGGAATATGTAGTTTTACAACAGCTGGAGGGCTAAAGTTTGAGACCACTATATAGTGGTCTCTAAACTGTATCCCTCCAGATCTTGCAAAACTACAACTCCTAGCATGCCCAAACAGCTGTTTGCTGTCTGGGCATGCTGGGATTTGTAGTTTTGCAACATCTGGAGGGTCACAGTTTGGAGATCACTTTGCAGTGTTCTCTAAAACTGTAGCCCTCCAGATGTTGCAAAACTGCAAATCCCAGCATGCCCAAACAGCTGTCTCAGCATGCTGGGAGTTGTAGTTGCGTAACTCCAGCTGTTGCATAACTACATCTCCCAGCATGCCCTTTGGTGATCAGTACATGCTGGGAGATGTAGTTTTGAAACAGCTGGAGGTTTGCCCCCCATGTGAACGTACAGGGTACATTCACACGGGCAGGCTTACAGTAAGTTTCTTGCTTCAAGTTTGGGCTGCGGCAAATTTTTCGCCACAGCGTAAACTCCTGGCGGGAAACTCACCGTAACACGCCAGTGCGAATGTACCCTAAAAACACTACTCTACACTACACTAACACATAATAAAGGGTAAAACACTACATATACACCATTTACACTGCCCCCCCCCCCCCCCAATAAAAATTAAAAACGTATGGTACGGCAGTGTTTCCAAAATGGAGCCTCCAGCTGTTGCAAAACAACAACCCCCAGCATTTCCGGACAGCCATTGACTGTCCAGGCATGCTGGGAGTTTAGCAACAGCTGGAGGCACCCTGTTTGGCAATCACTGGTATAGAATATCCCTATGTCCACCCCTATGCAATCCCTAATTTAGTCCTCAAATGGGCATGGCGCTCTCTCACTTAGGAGCCCTGTCGTATTTCAAGGAAACAGTTTAGGGCCACATATGGGGTATTTCCGTACTCAGGAGAAATTGCACTACAAATTTTGGGGGGCTTTTTCTCCTTTTACCCCTTATGAAAAGGAAAAGTTGGGGGCTACACCAGCTTATTAGTGTAAAAAAAACAAAATTTTACACTAACATGCTGGTGTTGCCCCATACTTTTTATTTTCACAAGCGGTAAAAGGGAAAAAATGACCCCCAAAATTTGTAACACAATTTCTCTTGAATACGGAAATACCCCATATGTGGGTGTAAAATGCTCTGCGGACGCACAACAAGGCTCAGGATTGAGAGCGCACCATGTACATTTGAGGCCTAAATTGGTGATTTGCACAGGGGTGGCTGATTTTACAGCGGTTCTGACATAAATGCAAAAAAAGAAATACCCACATGTGACCCCATTTTGGAAGCTACACCCCTCACGGAATGTAACAAGAGGTATAGTGAGCCTTAAAACCCCACAGGTGTTTAATGAAAATTCTTCAAAGTTGGATGGAAAAATGAAAAAAAAAAAAGTTTCACTAAAATGCTGGTGTTATCCTAAATTTTCCATTTTCACAAGGGAAAATAGGAAAAAAGCCCCCCCAAAAATTGTAACCCCATTTCTTCTAAGTAAGAACATACCCCATATGTGGATGTAAAGTGCTCTGCGGGCAAACTACAATGCTCAGAAGAGAAGGCGCGCCATTGGGCTTTTGAAGATGGCCCCTGACTTCCATTCCAATTTTTTTTTTCCCCAAGAGCTCAATGGCACTCCTTCTCTTCTGAGCATTGTAGTGCACCAGCAGAGCACTTGACGTCCAAACATGGGGTATTTCCATACTCAGAAGAGATGGGGTTACAAATTTTGGGTGGCATTTTGTGCTATTATCCCTTGTAAAAAAAATTAATTTGAGGGAAAACTAGCCTTTTAGTGAAAAAAAATGATTTACACATCCAACTTTAACGAAAAATTGTGAAACACCTGTGGGGTGTTAAGGCTCACTGGACCCCTTGTTACATGCCTTGAGGGGTGTAGATTCCAAAATAGTATGCCATGTGTTGTTTTTTTTTTTTTTTGCTGTCCTGGCACCATAGGGGCTTCCTAAATGCGACATGCCCCCCCCCCCAAAAAAAAAAAAAAAAAAAACATTTCAGCAAAATTTGCTTTTCAAAAGCCAAATGTGACTCCTTCTCTTCTGAGCATTGTAGTTCGCCCGCAAAGCATTTTACATCCTAACATGGGGTATTTCCATACTCAGAAGAGATGGGGTTACACATTTTGGGGGGCATTTTGTCCTATTATGCCTTGTAAAAAATTAAAATTTGAGGGAAAACTAGCATTTTAGCGAAAAATATATAATAATTTACACATCCAACTTTAACGAAAAGTCATCAAACACCTGTGGGGTGTTAAGGCTCACTGGACCTGTTGTTACGTGCCTTGAGGGGTGTAATTTCCAAAATGGTATGCCATGTGTTTTTTTTTTTTTTTTGCTGTTCTGGCACCATAGGGGCTTCCTAAATTTCAAAAAAACTCACTCTCCAAAATCTCACTGTCGTTCCTTCCCTTCTGAGCCCTCTACTGCGCCCGCAGATCACTTTACATACACATTTTAGGAAGATTTCTCTCATTTTACCTCTTGTAAAAATTCAATAACTGGGTCTACAAGAACATGCCAGTGTAAAAAATGAATGTCATTTTGAATATTTTGAGGGGTGCAGTTTTTATAATTGGGTCATTTGTGGGGTATTTCTAATATGAAGACCCTTCAAATCCACTTCAAAAGAGAACTGGTCCCTGAAAAATGTCAATTTTGAAAATTTTGTGAAAAATTTGAAAATTGCTGCTATACTTTGAAGCCCTCTGATGTCTTCCAAAAGTAAAAACATGTCAACTTTATAATGGACACATAAAGTAGACATATTTTATATGTGAATCAATATATAATTTATTTGGAATATTAATTTTCCTTATAAGCAGAGAGCTTCAAAGTAAAAAAAAAATGCTAAATTTTTTATTTTTTCAACAAAATTTTACCACTAGCATAAAGTAGAATATGTCACAAAAAAAACAATCTCGAAATCAGAATGAAAGGTAAAAGCATCCCAGAGTTATTAATGTTTAAAGTGACAGTGGTCAGATGTGCAAAAAATGGTCGTGTCCTACAGTGAAAATTGGCTGAGTCCTTAACCCCTTAAGGACCCGGGGTTTTTCCGTTTTTGGATTTTCGTTTTTTCCTTCTTACATTTAAAGAATCATAACTCTTTCAATATTTCACCTAAAAATCCATATGATGGCTTATTTTTTGCGCCACCAATTATACTTTGTAATGACGTCAGTCATTTTACCCAAACATCTACGGCGAAACGGAAAATAAATCAATGTGAGACAATTTTTTTTTTTTATGCCATTTTGTAACTTTCGGGGGCTTCCGTTTCTGCACAGTACATTTTTCGGTAAAAATGACACCTTCTTTTTATTCTGTAGAGCCATACGATTAAAATGATACCCTACTTATGTAGGTTTGATTTTGTCGTACTTCTGGAAAAAAATCAAAACTACATGCAGGAAAATGTATACGTTTAAAATTGTCATATTCTGACCCCTATAACTTTTAAATTTTTCCGCGTATGGGGCGGTATGAGGGCAAATTTTTTGCACCATGATCTGAAGTTTTTAGCAGTACCATTTTTGTATTGATAGGACTTATTGATAAAAATGCACTATTTTGGACTTTGGAAATTTTTTGCGCGCACGCCATTGACCGTGCGGTTTAATTAATGATATATTTTCATAATTCGGACATTTCCGCATGCGTCGATACCACATATGTTTATTTTTATTTACACTGTTTTTTTTTTTTTCAAATGGGAAAAAGGGGGGTGATTCAAACTTTTAATAGTGGAGGGGTTAAATGATCTTTATTCACTTTTTTTTTTTTCACTTTTTTTTTTTGCAGTGTTATAGCTCCCATAGGGACCTATAATACTGCACACACTGATCTCTTATACTGATCATTGTTATCCCATAGGGACCTATAACACTGCACACACTGATCTCTTATACTGATCATTGTAATCCCATAGGGACCTATAACACTGCACACACTGATCTCTTATACTGATCATTGTTATCCCATAGGGGCCTATAACACTGCACACACTGATCTCTTATACTGATCATTGTAATCCCATAGGGACCTATAACACTGCACACACTGATCTTTCACATTGATCATTGGTTTCTCATAGGAAACCAGTGATCGATGATTCTGCCGCTTTACTGCTCATGCCTGGATCTCAGGCACTGAGCAGTCATTCGGCGATCGGACAGCGAGGAGGCAAGTTGGGACCCTCCAGCTGTCCTGTAAGCTGTTCGGGATGCCGCGATTTCACCGCGGCTATCTCGAACAGCTACCTGAGCTAACTGGCATGGTTTCACTTTCATTTTAGACGCGGCGTTCAACTTTGAACGCCGCGTCTAAATGGTTAATAGTGCGCGGCAGCGTGATCAATGCCGCGCGCTATTAGCCACGGGGCCCGACCCGCCGTGGCCCTGCGTTATAGATCGGGAGCGGACTCAGGGCATACAGGTACGCCCTGGGTCCTTAACAGGTTAAGGGGTTAACAAACCGGGGGTTACTGGCCCTTTAAGAGGCCTAGAGAGGTGCTGCAGCGGCTCAGTCAGCACTGGCTGGGACCCCCATGTGGTGTTTCACCCACTATGTTGCAAATCTTCAGGGGCACTACTGGGCACTAAAGGGTGTATACATGGGCCCCCCGTCACCAGCGATTTACTTTTCACAATTGTTGGTGTTTGCAGAGTATGCGCTGCAGCAGGTACCCGATTGCAACCTCTGGAGCCAGGTGCAGCCACTCGGATTTTCAACTCTGCTGTTCCCAGGGAACTTCCTCTTTTAGTCCCCTTGGCGACAGGCTCCAGTAAAATGGCCGCCGGACGGAAGAACGTCATCGGTGCATCGCTGACTTCTGGTCCCCCGGCAACAAGAGGCTTCAACAAGAGGCTTCAAGATCCTTCAAGTTCCACTTCGGACTGGACACAGCAACATGATCTCCACGCCCAGGGGCGTCCCGCACAGGACATTTTTGCGTGCTTCCCGGGCTCCTCCTTAACCCTTTCAGGTACAATGGCAGACATTTTGTCGCGTAACATGGCTTCAGTTCTGATTTTGCACATTGTCACTGCTACTTTCACAGACATTTCCATAATAAACAGCAACATTTTCTTAACCTCCCCCTCTACTTTATCAGCGCCACGGTAGAAACACATCACAATGACAAAGTCTCGTACAGTTTTCTGGCGCAAATTTCTTCGCATCGACATGCAATTTTTCTTGGACACAATTTAGACTCAGAATAGGGGGGAGGACTTTTTGCGTTATGGCTATGGCACACACTTGAATCCTGTTCATGACACCAAAAGTTTGTGTTGAGCCACGGGGTGTGAGGTGTTGGGGAAGATGGTGTTGCCCAGTAGTAGATGGTATTTATCCCTTCTTGTTTGTGACGCCAGGACGTTGTTTGCCTATATAACCACCCGAAGGTAGTACCGCTAGTCCTAGGTTAGGCAGGGGCAATAAAGAGTCCAAGGCCAGGTTAAGGGTAACGGTAGCTTTTACTCAGGGCCGTTTGAAGGAATTTGGGGGCCCCAAGCAAAATGGACATGGAGGCCCCCCACCTTGATGTTCACGCATGTCACGCTCTAGGGCCGGCGTCAGGACGTAGTATCGCCGGCCCTTGAATGCTGGGAGCGCAACGTGAGCGAACGTCGATACGAGGCCCGCACATTAGGTGCAGCACAGTTCCCCCCACGTTAGGTGTGGCACAGTTCCCCCACGTTAGGTGTGGCACAGTTCCCCCAGGTTAGGTGCGGCGCAGTTCCCCCCAGGTTAGGTGCGGCACAATTCCCCCCACATTAGGTGCAGCAGAGTCCCCCCCACATTAGGTGCAGCAGAGTTCTCCCCACATTAGGCTAGCAGTGTTCCCCCACATTAGGTGCAGTATAGATCCCCCACATTAGGTGCAGTATAGTTCCCCCACATTAGGTGCAGTATAGTTCTCCCACATTAGGTGCAGTATAGTTCCCCCACATTAGGTGCAGTATAGTCCCTCCACATTAGGTGCAGTATAGTTCCTCCACATTAGGTGCAGTATAGTTCCCCCACATTAGGTGCAGTGTAGTTCTCCCCACATTAGACTATAGTCCCCCCACATTAGGTGTAGTATGTTCCCCCACAGACATACAGCCTCCAGCCATATACAGTGTATGGCTGGAGGCTGTATGCCTGTTTACTGCCCTACTTCAGTGCTCCGGCCACCATAACAGTAGGTCCCGGGACTGGAGGAGTGGTGGTCGGTGCACTGAAGCTGATGTGCCGCATGTCCTGTACACTGTTCCGCTACTCCGCGTTGCTTTCCAATGGGCGCATGCACGGGACGGGGAAATTGCCCCTTTTCCCTCCCCTGGATCCGCCACTGCATGCATTATATATACACACAATACACATCACATACTGTACATGCATGCTTCAAACACACACACATACTGTACACATTACATACTGTACATGCATCATACACACAACACACTGTACACATTATATAGTGTACATGCATTATATATATACACACACACTGTTCACATTACATACTGTACATGCATCATACACACAACATACTGTACACATTACATACTGTACATGCAGGCTTCATACACACAACATACTGTACACATTACATAATGTACATGCTTCATACACACAAATACTGTACACATTACATACTGTACATGCATCATACACACAACATAATGTACACATTACATACTGTACATGCATGCTTCACACAGACAACATACTGTACACATTACATACTGTACATGCATCATACACACATACTGTACACATTACATACTATACATGCATGCTTCATACACATACACATACTGTACACATTACATACTGTACATGCATGCTTCATACACACAACATACTGTACACATTACATACTGTACATGCATGCTTCATACACACACAACATACTGTACACATTACATACTGTACATGCATGCTTCATACATACACATACTGTACACATTACATACTGTACATGCATGCTTCATACACACACAACATACTGTACACATTACATACTGTACATGCATGCTTCATACACACATACATACTGTACACATTACATATTATACATGCTTCATACACACATACTGTACACATTAGATACTATACATGCATCATACACACACAACAAACTGTACACATGGCATACTATACATGCATCATACACACACATACTGTACACATTACATACTGTACATGCTTCACACACACATACTGTACACATTAGATACTGTACATGCATCATACACACAACAAACTATACACATTACATACTATACATGCTTCATACACACATACTGTCCACATTAGGTACTGTACATGCATCATACACACACTGTACACATTACATACTGTACATGCATTATATACACACATACTGTACACATTACATGCTGTACATGCTTCATACACACACACTGTACACATTACATACTGTACATGCATCATACACACACATACTGTACACATTACATACTGTACATGTATCATACACACATACTGTACACATTACATACTATACATGCTTCATGCACACACACACACACACACACACTGTACACATTACATACTGTACATGCATCATACACACACACACACTGTACACATAACATACTGTACATGCATCATACACACACATACTGTACACATTAGATACTATACATGCATTATACACACATACTGTACACATTAGATACTATACATGCATCATACACGCACATACTGTACACATTACATACTGTACATGCATCATACACACACACACTGTACACATTACATACTGTACATGCATCATATACACACATACTGTACACATTACATACTGTACATGCATCATACACACATACTGTACACATTACATACTGTACATGCATCATACACGCACGCATACTGTACACATTACATACTGTACATGCATTATACACACACATACTGTACACATTTCATACTGTACATGCATTATACACACATACTGTACACATTACATACTGTACATGCATTATACACACACACTGTACACATTACATACTGTACCTGCATCATACACACACAGCTAGAATAGATCAGTGTTTCCCAACCAGTGAGCCCACAGAGGTTGCAAAACTACAACTTCCAGCATGTCCAGACAGCCTTTGGTGTTGAGCGGCATAGGCCATATTCGAATTTGCGATATTTCGCAAATATATGGACGAATATTTGTCATATATTCGCTAAATTCGCATATTCCTAATATTCGCGTTTTATTTTTGCATATGCATATTTTTGGATATTTGCGTATGCCAAAATTAGCATATGCGAAAATTAGCACATATAAAAATTAGCATAAGCCAAAATTCGCATATGCGAAAATTAGCATATGCTAATTTTTGCATATGCGGAAATTCGCACGCCAGTCTCACACAGTAGTATTAGAACCTTCTTTACACCACACAAGCTGGAAGCAGAGAGAGGTGACTGATCACTGTGATGTGTACTGTGAAAAAATAAATAAAAATAAAAAAACAAATATTTGTCATTACTAATATATAGTGCTATATTCGTGAATATTCACGAATTCGCGAATATGCGATATTCGCGTATAAAATTTGCATTGCGAATATTCGCAAGCAACACTATTAGGAAATAAAGACAATGGTGTTTATTTGTCCGGAGGTGGTGAGTCTTTTTGGATGCCCTCTTTTTTCTTTCTATGGCATCAAATATAAAAGCTTATGAGTGCACTTACTATGAACACAGTAGAAATCCTGTACATTTGTTTCATACGCACAGCACGATCGGCAGCGGTGAAAAATCATAGCGCATTAATAGGATAAACTGCGTCCTGATTGCCGCTGGCTCCTTTGTTTTGTCACTGAGAACCTAAAACTTTACAGTAACAATAATTTGAGGTCGTCAGAGTTGATCTTGTTTCTCGCAGAGTCATTGTAATATTTAATGGCTGCAAATGCATTATCTTAATTGCAAAGCAAATGTAATGCGCACGGACGCTTGTACCACACATCCACATTATGTCGCCTATAGCGGCAGAAACAACCTTTTTATTTTATTTCATTATTTTTATTATTTAAATATATATATATATATATATATACATATATATATATATATATATATATATATATATATATATATATATGTATATATATATATATGTATATATATATATATATATATATATATATATATATATATATATATATATATATAATATTTTTTCTCAAAAGAATAATTTTCTTAATTAAAGCCTCCACAAAATCATTTAGCCCATTCTGTCTGGTTCATTTGGGATCCGTGCAATGTAAAGTATAGGACAGTGGTCTGCAACCTGCGGACCTCCAGATGTTGCAAAACTACAACACCCAGCATGCGAGTTGTAGTTTTGCAACATCTGGAGGTCCGCAGGTTGAAAACCACTGTTAGAGGAAGTTGTACTCGCCTGTCCCCGCCGTTCCGGACTGTCACCGCTCGTCACCGCTGCCCTGGATGTCGCTGCGTCCCCGAGGTATCCCCGACGCTCCGGCAAGGCCTCTGCTTCCCCAGCATCCTCGCTCTCCGTCGCCGCCATCACGTCGTTACGCACGCCGCTCCCATTGGATGACGGGACGGCGTGCGCAGCGTTGTGATGACGACGATGGAGAGCGCCGACGATGCAGGGGATCCTGAAGAGGACGCGTCGGAGCCCCGAGGACAGGTAAGTGATCGTCAGCGGACCACACGGGGCACCGTAAATGGCTATCCGGGGGCAGCTGAAGCAGTCTGCGCTGCCGGATAGCCGTTTATGCGATGGCCCCGACATACAAAAGCATCGTATGTTGATGCTGCCTACAACATGCGATGGCCTCTGAGAGTGATCGTATGCTGAAATGATCGTATGTCGGGGCCATCGTAGGTCGGGGGTCACTGTACATTATAAGCTACAATACTTAAGAATAAGTATCGGAAATCATAAGTTCAGAAATCATCCCTAAGCTTTTCCCAAATATTTCTGCTTTTATGTCTATTTCTGGGGCAGCTGGGTGGCAACCAATATGGCCGCCATAATTACAGCAGCCAGGATGGACTTCCGAGGACAAAATCTGCCTTTCATGCCGCCATATTATTGCAAAACTCATTTGTCTTATAAAACCTGTGGACAATATCTGCTATAGTAATTACTAGTGATGTGGAAAGGGATTTGGAATGCAATAAGATTATTTCCGAATTTTGAATTGTATCTGCATTTTTTGTGATTCCCTTTGAGCAAATCTAGTATTAGAGCAGGGACTCATGTCAAGGATAAGTGTCCCTGCTCCTGTACCAGCTAAACAGCCAGGAATATGCTGTATGCTTGGCCATTCTGCTGTAGTGTAAAAATACCCACCCACTGCCTGTTCCTGCCTATGACAGTGGGGGGGTATCACAGGCACTGGGTGTCCAGGCATGCTGGGAGTTGTAGTTCTGCAACAACTGGAGGCACGCTGATCAGGAAACACTGATCTATAGTCTTATTAGAGGCATACAATTACATGGTTGGGAAACACTGTTGCAAAACTACAACTCCCAGCATGCCCGGACAGCTTTTGGCTGTTCGGATATGCTGGGAGTTGTAGTTTTGGAACAGCTGGAGGTACATTGGTCGGGAAACACTGATCTATAGTCTTATTGGAGGCATACAGTTACATGGTTGAGAAACACTGTTGCAAAATGTCCAGGCTGTCCAGGCATGCTGGGAGTTGTAGTTCTGCAGCAACTGGAGGCACGCTGATCAGGAAACACTGATCTATAGTCTTATTAGAGGCATACAATTACATGGTTGGGAAACACTGTTGCAAAACTACAAATCCCAGCATGCCCGGACAGCCTTTGGCTGTCCGGGCATGCTGGGAGTTGTAGTTTTGTAACAACTGGAGGTCCACTGGTTGGGAAACACTGCTATAGACCCATTAATATTTCCTCATATGTATCTGATCTAATAAAAATCCATCATTATGACATGAAACAGGCTGTCGCCCTGTTCACGCCACTGCACCTGCCTCATCATTCATATAGATGTCGGTGTTTTGTCTGCCATAAATTAGGCTTTAGCCAAGAGGAAGGTTATATTAGAATTTTAGGGTATGTTCACTTTAAGGTGATAGTCTAGAGATATTTTGCATATTTATTTTTTACAGCTTGGTGAATTGTTGATTCAGCGACTTCTCATACATTTAGCTTAACTTGTTCTTTTTTCACTTACATTCAACTGTATGCCTCCCATAAGAGTATAGATCAGTTTCCCCCAGCCAATGTGCCTCCAGCTGTTGCAAAACTGCAACTCCCAGCATGCCAGGAGTTGTAGTTTTGCAACAACTGGAGGCACATTGGCTGGGAAATACTGCTATAGATCCACCACCAACATGAAATGGGCTGTCATTGTGACATGAAACAGGCTGTCACCTCCTCTTCACCACTGTACCTGTCAGCCATAAATTTGACTATCCGGGGGGGAGTTGTTTCAGAATTTTTGGGTACATTCACTTTAAGGTGAGGGTCTAAATATACTTCTCATACAGATTTTTACAGTGTGAATTATTGGTTATTTTGCAGTTTATTGGGTTATTTTTACTTTTCTGTCTTTCTCTCCTCAGGGTGATGGACAGGATGACAGATTGATCGTGTTCCGGCTCGTATTATAGAATATTTGGACAAAATAAAACTTGATAAGTCCTAACTGTAATGTGGCTGAACTTTGTGCTCGTCTATCAATCACAAGTCTATCTGGGTCAAAATACCCAGCTCTCCCATCTGCATCCGAGCAATTAAAACTTCTGGAAAGCCGCAGATTTCACCGGTCCTGTCATACGGAATACCTGATCCACTTTATCAGTAAGCAATTTCAGATTCTAGACATATAGAACACTTGACAAATAG
Organism: Hyla sarda; assembly: GCF_029499605.1. Classification (NCBI taxonomy): domain Eukaryota; kingdom Metazoa; phylum Chordata; class Amphibia; order Anura; family Hylidae; genus Hyla; species Hyla sarda. The sequence goes on along the minus strand of NC_079196.1, from coordinate 5,279,693 downwards.
ATGGAGAGTTTTCAGTCCGGTACTTTTCATGATTTAGAGCAGTAAATTGAGATTTATTATTAATGCATCAGTCCGGTGCACAATAAAAAAAAATATATTAAAATGTTAAAAATAAGAAAAGAAGCCAAGCACAGATGGGCCAATTCCAAGGAGTTATTCTGTAGAAACCAATATAAGCTAATGGTAAGTGTCATGTGACACGTTTCAGGTTCCATGAACACCCTTAATCGTACCTTTATGATTAAGGGTGTGCATAGCACCCGAAATGCATCAAATGACACTTACCATTATCTAAAGTTGGTTTTTACCAAATCTTTGGAATTGCACCATCTGCGCTGGACTTCTTTTCTTGTTGTCATGCTTGGCTTTGGGTGTTACCCCACATCGTCCAAAACGCGTCTAGAAGAGAAGGGTGAGCTGGATTGTGTGTGTTTTACAATGTTAAAAATAAGTAAGTTAAATATTATCTGTAAGCGTAGTCCTTAGAGAGGACTTGTGACCAACACCCCAAAAAAATGCCATCTTACAGTTTCTTGCCACGTCCTCCCATTCCTGAGATATGTGGGGTTTTTATTATTAGTTTGATAATTCAGGGAATCAGTCAAATGGCTGTGAACTTAATTTGCATAATGGGAGTGACTATGAGGGGATGAGCATGATTATACAGTTAGGGGGATGTGAATGTTTTACATTGAGGGACGTGTCTAATCGCCTGATTGTCACTCCCATTATTAATTCTCTCTGATTATTTAAATTCAGCAAGCAGTGGTAGACTGGTCGGAGTTGTATTATCCAGCGTACATTAGAAAATGGGGGACTTGTGGAATTTTAATGGCCAGCATACAGCAGTAGGTGGTAGACTGGTAGGAAGGATAGTATTCAGCTTACAGCAGGAGGTAGCAAACTGGTGGGGTGGGGGGGAGGGGGCAATTCTCGCCAATTGTCTAATCTGGTGACCCAGAAGTCCATGGGGTCTAGACTCATGGTGTCTGTCAGAAAAAGGGTGAAGGTCAGATATGCATTAAAGGGGTACTCTGCCCAGATATGTCTTTTCCCCTATCTAAAGGATAGGGGATAAGATGTCTGATCACAGGAGTCCCACCGCTGGGACCACCACGATCTCCGTGCAGCACCCCTGCCACATCCAGCATTCTAAACAGTAAGTTTAGAATGTTGGGTTTCTGTGGCCGGAGACGAGATGTCACGCCTCCAGCCTTGGAAGACCCAGCATTCTAAACTTACTGTTTAGAATACTGGGTGCTGCACTGAGATTGCAGGAGTCCCAGCAATGGGACCCCCATAATCAGACATCTAACCCTCCATCCTTAACCCCTTCCCGCAGAATGTCATATATAAACGCCGGGTTGTGCAGTGCATTCGCGCATCCCGGCGTTTATAAATGACATTCAGTTAACCCGGCGATGCGCAGCATCGCACGGGTTAATTGGCAGAAGTCCCGCTGTTTCCAGCAGGGGACAACTTCTGCTTCACCCCCAGGACCATCCATTGATGGTCCTGGTCAGCGATCACTGTGATTGGTCCCTGTGGACCAATCACAGTGATCTGGGGTGAAAGTTCAGATCCCCCGCACTGCCCGCCCCTGGAAGTCGGGCAGAACAGGGGACGATGGCTGCGGGGGCTCGCGGGGACCTGCGGCATAGGGGGGGAACACGTGGGGACTGGTGGCCTTACCTGGCGGGACCGAGGAGCAGCGGCAGGACCGGCCACGTGGACGAGCAGCGACGGGACCGGCAGGTAAGTATATGGTCCTCAGAAGCAGCAGTGAAGATCTTCACTGCTGCTTCTAGGAGTCTGAAAACTACAACTCCCAGCATGCCTAGACAGCCTTTGGCTGTCTGGGCATGCTGGGAGTTGCAGTTTTGCAACATCTGGAGGGCCCCAGTTTGGAGACCATTGTATAATGGTCTCCAATCTGTGCTCTTCCAGCTGTTGCAAAACTACAACTCCCAGTATGCACTGACTGTCCAGGCATGCTGGGAGTTTTAGTTCAGCAACATCTGGCCCTTCAGTTTCTCACTCAGTGTTTCCTAACCAGTGTGCCTCCAGCTGTTGCAAAACTATAACTCCCAGCATGCACTAACAGACCATGCATGCTGGGAGTTGTGGTTTTGCAACAGCTAGTGCACCCCCCCTGTGAATGTACAGGGTACATTCACATGGGCAAGGCTTTTACAGTGGGTTTCTCGCATCTTGAGATGCAGCAAATTTTGCGCCGGGAAACTTGCTGTAATCCCCCGCCCATGTGACTGTACCCTAAGAACACTACACTACACTAACACAAAATAAAATGAAAAGTTAAAAACACTACATATACACATACCCCTACACAGCCCCCCTCCCCCAATAAGAACGTCCGGTACGCCACTGTTTCCAAAGCAGAGCCTCCAGCTGTTGAAAAACAACAACTCCCAGTATTGCCGGACAGCCGTTGACTGTCCAGGCATGCTGGGAGTTTTGCAACAGCTAGAGGCACCCTGTTTGGGAATCACTGGCGTAGAATACCCCTATGTCCACCCCTATGCAAATCCCTAATTTAGGCCTCAAATGCGCACGGCGCTCTCACTTTGGAGCCCTGTCGTATTTCAAGGCAACAGTTTAGGGCGACATATGGGGTATCGCCGTACTCGGGAGAAATTACGTTACAAGGTTTGGGGGGCTTTTTCTTCTTTAACCCTTCATGAAAAGGAAATGTTGGGGTCTACACCAGAATGTTAGTGTAAAAAAATTTAATTTTTTACACTAACATGCTGATGTTGCCCTATACTTTACATTTTCACAAGAGGTAAAAGGGAAAAAAGCCCCCTAAAATTTGTAATGCAATTTCTCCCGACTACAGAGATACCCCATATGTGAGCGCAAAGTGCTCTGGGGGCGCACAACAAGGCCCAGAAGGGAGAGCGCACCATGTACATTTGAGGTGATTTGCACAGGGCTGGCTGATTGTTACAGCGGTTTTGACAAACGCAAAAAAAAAAAAAAAAAAACACATGTGACCCCATTTCAGAAACGACACCCCTCACGGAATGTAATGAGGGGTGCAGTGAGAATTTACTCCCCACTGGTGTCTGACAGATCTTTGGAACAGTGGTCCGTGAAAATGAAAACTTGTACAGCCCACTGTTCCAAAGATCTGTCAGACACCAGTGGGGGGCAAATGCTCACTGTACCCCTTGTTACGTTCCTCAAGGGGTCTCGTTTACAAAATGGTATGCCATGTGTTTTTTTTTTGCTGTTCTGGCACCAGAGGGGCTTCCTAAATGCGATATGCCCCCCGAGCAAAATTTGCTCTCAAAAAGCCAAATATGACTCCTTCTCTTCTGAGCATTGTAGTTCGCCCATAGTGCACTTCAGGTGAACTTATGGGGTAACTCCATACTCAGAAGAGAAGGGGTTACAAATATTGGGGGGTATTTCCTGCTATTAACCCTTGCAAAAATGTGAAATTTGGGGGGAAACACACATTTTAGTGGAAAAAAAAATATTTTTTTTACATATGCAAAAGTCGTGAAACACCTGTGGGGTAATAAGGCTCACTTTATTCCTTATTACATTCCTCAAGGGGTCTAGTTTCCAAAATGGTATGACATGTGTTTTTTTTTTTGCTGTTCTGGCACCATAGGGGCTTCCTAAATGAGACATGCCCCCCGAGCAAAATTTGCTCTCAAAAAGCCAAATATGACTCCTTCTCTTCTGAGCATTGTAGTTCGCCCATAGTTCGCTTCAGGTCAACTTATGGGATACCTCCATACTCAGAAGAGAAGGGGTTACAAATATTGGGGGGTATTTCCTGCTATTAACCCTTGGAAAAATGTGACATTTGGGGGGAAACACACATTTTAGTGAAAAAAAAAATATTTTTTTTTACATATGCAAAAGTCGTGAAACACCTGTGCGGTATTAAGGCTCACTTTATTCCTTGTTATGTTCCTCAAGGGGTCTAGTTTCCAAAATGGTATGCAATGTGAGGGTTTTTTGCTGTTCTGGCACCATAGGGGCTTCCTAAATGCAACATGCCCCCCAAAAACCATTTCAGAAAAACGTACTCTCCAAAATTCCCTTATCGCTCTTTCCCTTCTGAGCCCTCTACTGCGCCCGCCAAACACTTTATATAGACATATGAGGTATGTGCTTACTCGAGAGAAATCGGGCTACAAATATAAGTATACATTTTCTCCTTTTACCCCTTGTAAAAATTAAAAAATTGGGTCTACAAGAACATGCGAGTGTAAAAAATGAAGATTGTGAATTTTCTCCTTCACTTTGCTTCTATTCCTGTGAAACACCTAAAGGGTAAAAATGATGACTGAATGTCATTTTGAATACTTTTGGGGGTGCAGTTTTTATAATGGGGTCTTTTGTGGGGTATTTCTAATATGAAGACCCTTCAAATCCACTTCAAACCTGAACTGGTCCCTGAAAAATAGTGAGTTTGAAAATTTTGTGAAAAATTGGAAAATTGCTGCTGAACTTTGAAGCCCTCTGGTGTCTTCCAAAAGTAAAAACTCAGTAAAAACACTTTTATGATGCAGACATAAAGTAGACATATTGTATATGTGAATACATTTTTTTTATTTGTAATATACATTTTCCTTACAAGCAGAGAGCTTCAAAGTTAGAAAAATGCAAAAGTTTCAAATTTTTCATCAAATTTTAGGATTTTTCACAAGGAAAGGATGCAAGTTACCACAAAAATTTACCACCATGTTAAAGTAGAATATGTCATGAAAAAACAATCTCGGAATCAGAATGATGACTAAAAGCATTCCAGAGTTATTAATGTTTAAAGTGACAGTGGTCAGATGTGCAAAAAACGCTCTGGTCCTTAAGGCCAAAATGGGCTTGGTCCTGAAGGGGTTAAGAAAGGGCATAATATTGTGTGGACAGAATACCCCTGTAACCTGATTGTTCAGGTTGTGGTGAACATAATCATTGGTGACTGTTCATGTCAGGTTGGAAAGGCGGATGTAAAAACTTTGTCATCATGTACTCCAATGTGAACATGCTTCTGTTGCTGCCTCTTGTAGATGGTTGATATGGTAGAGGCTGTGGAGCGTTTACTCTTGAGGTAGTGGAGAAGTCTGCCACATACATTTTAAAAACTTTTTGGGAAATCAATTTTGAAAAAAAAAAATATATATAGTCCACGTCAGTTCTGCACATCTTGTTGATAAATTTATGTGTCTGGGCTGGAAGCTTAAAAAAAATTACAACATTTTTCAAAATGTAATTTTCAGAAAAAAAATTAAGTTAAAGGGATACTCCGGCAATAAACATCATATCCCCTATACAAAGGATAGGGGATAAGATGTCTGATCGTGGGGGTCCCCAAAGGCGGCCGGCTGGCAGCGGCGGCGGACGGAACACGGAAGCTTGGAGCTTCCATGTTTGTGATGTCACATGACGCCACCTCCATTCATGTCTATGGGAGGGGGCGTGACGGCTGTAGTTGCCAGTCATCCAGCACAGAGCGGAGTTCACTCCATGCATGGATAACTGGGGTGCCGGGGTCCCAAGCTGTTTCCTTCAGATAGGGGATAAGATGTTTTTTTTTACCAGAGTACCCAATTAAAGTCACTTGAGTTCTAGTGCACACAAGAGGAAGACTCACTTATGAAGGCAGTGAGTCTGGGCTGCAAGATACAAAAAAAAGGAAAAAAAATATTTGACAATCAATTTTGGATTTTTTTTAATTTTATTTTTAACATGTTTTTGTCAGGTAAGTTTTTTGGTACAGAGAAGGACTTGTTCATAAAGTACTGACACCTAATGGACACTTAGATGGTGATGTCGCGTTGACGACACTTTTCATAGATCAGCCCAGAGATTAGAGTTTGTGATGGCTACTAATAGTGTTTGCTTCCTTTCTTTCTGTCTCTCTCCAAAATGGTGGACACACACAGTACATAGGTCCTTATCTGTGTCTATTAGCATGTGTCTTATTGGCCTGGAAGCTGATTAAAATATCAACCAGTAAATTGTTGTATTAACCTGGGTTCATGTGATAGTTGCAAGGTATTCTGGGGTTCCCTGACATCATCTCCTTTCCTGTGGGCACCAAAACCCCATAAATTCCTTATCCCTTACATTATTATTGCACATGCTGCGAAGTTTGCACGAGCCAAAGGTCTGCAAGTTCTTTTATACAGTTAAAGGGGTTCTCCGCTGCTCAGCATTTGGAACAAACTGTTCCAAACGCTGGAGCTGGCGCCAGGAGCTCGTGACATCATAGCCCCGCCCGCATGCTGTCGAGCCCTGCCACTCAATGCAAGTCTATGGGAGGGGGCGTGACAGCTGTCATGCGCCCTCCCATAGACTTGCATTGAGCGGGTGGGGTGTGACGTCATGAGAGGGAGGGGCTATGACGTCATGAGCTCCCGGCTCCAGTGTTCTGAACAGTTAGTTCCAAATGCTGAGCAGCGGATTACTCTTTTAACACGCTGAGATTAGAAGCACTCCTCTTAGAGGAGTGCTACCTATCTCATCTTGTTCCCTGTAAAAAAGACACCTCAGAGCCAGAAATCTTGCTTATCAATAGGAGATCAAATATTTATTTATTCCACAATGCAAATTCATTCCTAACTGTTTTGAAAGGTTCTTTTTGTGGATTTTTTGTTGTTATTCCGTCTCTCACTGAACAAATAAACCGGCCATCAGTGCAAACGTACAAAATCATCAAGGGGATCAAATACTTTTTTTCCTTCACTGAATTAAAGGGGTACTCCCGTGGAAAACTTTTTTTTTTTTTTTATCAACTGGTGCCAGGAAGTTAAACAGATTTGTAAATTACTTCTATTAAAAATCTTAATCCTTCCAGTACTTTTTAGGGGCTTTATACTACATAGGAAATGTTTTTCTTTTTAGATTTCTCTTATGTCACGAGAACAGTGCTCTTTGCTGACCTCTGTTGTCCATTTTACTAACTGTCCAGAGTAGTATATGTTTGCTATGGGGATTTTCTCCAGTCTTCCTCCTGGTGTAGGTCGCGTGGGTAGCGCCACACATGCGCCGCGCGCGGTACACCCGGAAGCGGCATTCTCCTGCATATCTATCTATGCAGGAGAACGCCGCTTCCGGGTGTACGGCGCGTGGCGCATGCGCGGCGCTACCCACGTGACCTACACCAGGAGGAAGACTGCGATGAGGCAGCCATGAATATTCATGAGCCGGGCAGCCGCTCCACCCGGCGAAAATGACGTAAGCGAGTCCGTGCTGATGCTGCGGACCTCCCACTGAGTCCCAAGCCTGGGAATACCATATAACTAAAAATGAAGATATCTGGCGAACTCCTGCACAGTTTTTAATGAGGTAAGAAGCGTTTTAATCAGGATCACCCGCACTACAAGCCCGTGTAACAGGTTTAGTGCGGGTGATCCTGATGACAGATTTCCTTTAACTTTCTAGCACCAGTTGATCTTAAAAAAAAAAAAAGTTTTCCATGGGAGTACCCCTTTAAGAAATCGTCTCAGTATGACTCTGCTGATCTTTGCCTGTTCTGAACATTCAGTATTTTTATACAGTATCAATAATCTTAGTTACATTTGGAAACATCTCTCAAGAAGGAACTAAAAATATTCCAAGATCTTCTGTCACTTTGCCCCAATAGATTCAGAAAGGTCTAATTTTAGGCAACGTAATTGGAAAGGAGGAGAAGGAGACATCACAGAGCGCCAGTCAACATTAATAATCCGCTACTTTAAAAAAGAATAAGGAAAAAAAAAACATCTAAATGAGCTCCCGAGGGCTGTAATAAAGTGTTTCCACCAGTATATTAGTGGGATGCTAATATAAATGTACATTCATTAATTCCTATCAGAAGCGATGCAGACAGCGAGCTCCGGAGCTTCACTCTATTCCATCGCTGATTTTTTGCTGCTTTTTAGACAAAACATGCGGTCCTGAGAAAGTTATGGGAGCTGCTCGGCTGTTGCAGAACTACAACTCCCAGCATGCATGAACAGCCTGCGGCTACAGCTGGATGCATCTTGGTTGGGAAAAACTGGGTTAGAGCAACAGGGAACTTATTGTAGACTAAGGCTCCGAGAATCCCCTGGGACTTTTTATGGGGTTTAATGCTGAGCCTGGGACTAGGGGTGGAAACATGTAAATGGGTTATTACCAGTCAGTGATAGGAAGCAGAGGGTGGGGATCAATCCAACTTACTCTGGTTGCGTGTTAGTTACAAGTGGGGGCCACAAGGGGCAGTATTGGGGCCTGGATTTTTTTCGGCAAAAATATAATATTACAGGTCATGGATACCAGATTTATGGGGAAAGAACAATGATCCAGGGATTTATTCTGATGCCATAATGGGGTTGGGAAGGAATTTTTCCTCTGTCATGGGGCAATTGGCATCAGCCTCGTGGGGGGGGGGGGGAGGGGTTTGCCTTCCTCTGGATCAACACAGTAGGGTTTTAGGTTAAACTCGATGGACTCATGTCTTTTTTTTAAAGGGGTACTCCATCCCTAGACATCTTATCCAGGATAGGCTATAAAATGTCTGAGCACAGATCACATCAGTGGGGACCCCCCAATCTCCTGGCTGCCCCCATCGTACGTTTAGAGCATAAGGTGCAGTGGCGGAGGCTCGTGATGTCACCGCCACACCACGCTCATGATGCCATGGCATCAACCTTTCAATTGAAGTCTGTGGTAGGGGGCGAGTGACGGCCATCATTCCACCTCCCATAGACCTGCATTGATGGCGCGTGGCTGTGACATCACAAGGCATTGCCAGTCATCCAGTACAGAGCGGAGTTCACTCCGTGCATCAGATGTCTGGGGTGCCGCAGCCGAGATAATGGGAGTCCCCATCGGCGAACACGCTCCGGGGACTGATTACAAACGGGGTGCCGCATGCAAGATCACGGGGGTCCCCAGCAGCGGGACTCCCGCGATCAGATGTCTTATCCCTTATCCTTTGGATAGGGGATAAGATGTCTAAGCACTGGAGTACCCCTTTAACCTTATATATGATGTAACTAGGTTTATGTAAAAAGGAACATAGAAGCAAAAGGGTTTTCCAGGATGGAAACCTGTACCAATGTTTCCTGCAACCAGTAAGCTTGGCATGCCTCAACAGAGGAAAGCGTTTAAAGTTTGCATGCAGGGGGTGAGATCTCAACCATTGGGCCCCTTGCTCTACCGTCAGCCTATAAAATTTATCACCCCAGACATGAAGGGGTAAACTGCTGGGGTAATGTTCACGTGTTGTGAAATCCGGAATATGGATGAGTTCCTATTGATCTGCAGCAAATACGTTTTTTATCCATTGTGCAATACATTGATCGCTAAAGGGGTTTTATGGGACCCCAACATTGATGTCCTGGACATAAACCCTGGTTATAAGATTGGTGGGGGTCTGAAAAAGGGCTATGGCGCCACAGTCTCTTCTTTAGTAATGGCTGTGCCTGGTACCTCAGGACATTTCAAGTGCCTGGGGCCGAGCTGCAATAAAAGTGACCGCTGCCACCAGATGTATGGAGCCTCGTGGATCGGGGATAATGCCCTTGGTGGAGCACAAAAGAAAGACATATAGGTAATTGTTACAATTCAACATCTTCAATAACAAATATTAAAATACAAGTGGTAAGGAAGAACATTTGTCCTGAGAACCTCAAGTTTAAATAAGAAATAATACAATATAAGTTCCATAAATCCTAGAGGTGTGTGACCTTGAATGTAGCATTAAAAGTCAAAGAAAACAACGATGACTCTACCAGGTCTTATTTGTCTGTGTAAAAGGAGAAAAAGAAAATAAAGAGACAACGTAGAGGAAAAAGAAAGGAAAAGTAAGCGTCTAGAAGTTTTTTTGCGCATAATATTATTATGATTTTTTTTGCTCAGTTAAGCCCCGCACCCTCATCCAATCTTTTTTTAGAGGCCACAGCCCTATTAAAATTTGGTGCATATGGCGTAAACAAGGGGAAGTTTGTTTGAAAATGCGCCTCTCAGCGCCCCAAAAAATGGTAATTCAGTTTTGGAAATACAGAACATTACCCCATGTGATGTCACTGTTCTTGTAACAATTATGTCACTGTTCTTGTAGTGATGATGTCACTGTTCTTGTAGTGATGATGTCACTGTTCTTGTAACAATTATGTCACTGTTCTTGTAGTGATGATGTCACTGTTCTTGTAGTGATGATGTCACTGTTCTTGTAGTGATAATGTCACTGTTCTTGTAGTGATGATGTCACTGTTCTTGTAGTGATGATGTCACTGTTTTTGTAATGATGATGTCACTGTTCTTGTAGTGATGATGTCACTGTTCTTATAGTGATGATGTCACAGTTCTTGTAGGGATGATGTCACTGTTCTTATAGTGATGATGTTATTGTTCTTGTAGGGATGATGTCACTGTTCTTATAGTGATGATGTCACAGTTCTTGTAGTGATGATGTCACAGTTCTTGTAGTGATGATGTCACTGTTCTTATAGTGATGATGTCACTGTTCTTGTAGTGATGATGTCACTGTTCTTATAGTGATGATGTCACAGTTCTTGTAGTGATGATGTCACTGTTCTTATAGTGATGATGTCACAGTTCTTGTAGGGATGATGTCACTGTTCTTATAGTGATGATGATATTGTCCTTGTACTGATGATGTCACAGTTCTTGTAGGGATGATGTCACTGTTCTTATAGTGATGATGTCCCCCCCGAGATTTCTGCCTCACTCCCGATTTTTAGCATGGTGGAGCGGGAGATGACAGCTCCCGCTCCACCATTCACTCATTTGTTTACCTTTCTCGCGCGTCGCAGGCCGGCGCAATGACGTCATATTATCGCGTCTGAAGATCCTGTCACCGCGGCTCACTGCTGACCTGTCAGCACACTGCACTGTGCACGCCAGAAGAAGAGAGCTGCTCAGCGGGGGAACATAACATAAGTAAGTTTGTTTTAACTGTATGGCATTGGGTTCAGGGAGCAATGTAAAAACATAGGGGGCACAAAAAAGGAAACATTTAAACTGAGGAGCCCATGACAGGGGGGCATTATAGTGAAGAGCACATGACAGGGTGTCCCCTATCATGTACCACTCACATATAATGCCCTCTGTGCTGTGCCCCTTACATATAATGCCCCCATCATTATCATGTGCCCTTCAGATATGATGCTCCTGTCATGCACCCCTCACATATGATGCCCCCTGTGGGGCAGGACAAGGGGCATTATATGTGAGGGGCATGTCACAGGGGGCATTATATGTTAGGGGCACAGGACAGAGGACAGTATATGTGAGGGGCACATAATGGGAGCATTATATGAGGGACACAGCACAGGGGGCATTAAATGTTAGGGGAGCATGACAGGGGCATTATATGTAAGGGACATAGCACAAGGGGCATTATATGTGAGGGGCACATGATGAGAGAATTTTTTGAGGGACACAGCACAGGGGGCATTAAATGTTAGGGGAGCATGATTGGGGCATTGGGACAGAGGACATTTTTATTATGTGGGGGAACAACAGGACAGACATTATTATTATGTGGGGGGTGCAGGAAGGGTCATAATTATTATATATGGGGTCACAGGATGGGACATTATTACTATATGTGAAGGCACAGAGTGTTTTGCATCGTGTGGTGTATATTATAAAGAAATTTCAGGGGGGTTACGATTTTTATGGGCCACATTACATTATGGTATTGTATTCAGAGGGTGCACTGCACGGCAAGGTTATATTCAGATGGTACAGTGTGTGGTAGTATTATATTCAGAGAGCGCAGTGTGTGGTAGTATTACATTCAGAGGGTACAGTGTGTGATAGTATTATATTCAGAGAGCGCAGTGTGTGGTAGTATTATATTCAGATGGTACAGTGTGTGGTAGTATTATATTCAGAAAGCGCAGTGTGTGGTAGTATTATATTCAGATGGTACAGTGTGTGGTAGTATTACATTCAGAGAGCGCGGTGTGTGGTAGTATTATATTCAGATGGTACAGTGTGGTAGTATTATATTCAGAGAGCACAGTGTGTGGTAGTATTAGATTCAGAGAGCGCAGTGTGTGGTAGTATTATATTAAGAGAGCACAGTGTGTGGTAGTATTATATTCAGAGAGCGCAGTGTGTGGTATTATATTCAGAGAGCGCGGTGTGTGGTAGTATTACATTCAGAGGGTACAGTGTGTGATAGTATTATATTCAGAGGGTGCAGTGTGGGGTAGTATTACATTCAGAGGGTGCAGTGTGTGATAGTATTATATTCAGAGAGCGCAGTGTGTGGTAGTATTACATTCAGAGGGTACAGTGTGTGATAGTATTATATTCAGAAAGCGCAGTGTGTGGTAGTATTACATTCAGAGGGTACAGTGTGTGATAGTATTATATTCAGAGGGTACAGTGTGTGGTAGTATTATATTCAGAGAGCGCAGTGTGTGGTAGTATTATATTCAGAGGGTACAGTGTGTGGTAGTATTATATTTAGAGGGTGCAGTGTGGGGTATTCAGAGGATACGGTGTTTAGCAATATTATAATAATTATTGCTTTCATATAGAGGATCAGAATCTGCTGACAAATTAAGGAGCCATCTGGGTGTCATTTCCTGCAGAGAGAAGATTTCGCTGACAAAGTCACAGCGGTATGTACCATCAAAGCTGTCACCTGTAGTCACTGATATCATTGTGTATCCTCCTCACTATAGAGAAGACGTCACCTGTAGTCACTGATATCATTGTGTATCCTCCTCACTATAGAGAAGACGTCACTTGTAGTCACTGATATCATTGTGTATTCGCCTCACTTTAGAGAAGACGTCACCTGTAGTCACTGATATCATTATGTATTCTCCTGACTATAGAGAAGACGTCACCTGTAATCACTGATATCATTGTGTATTCTCCTCACTATAGAGAAGACGTCACCTGTAGTCACTGATATCATTATGTATTCTCCTCACTATAGAGAAGACGTCACCTGTAGTCACTGATATCATTGTACATTCTCTTCACTATAGAGAAGACGTCACCTGTAGTCACTGATATCATTGTGTATTCGCCTCACTATGTCCCATCAGAGCTGTAGTAACTTGTAAGTTTTGCAGTAATGATGGGTGAAACAACAACTCCCAGCAAACCCTCACCACTGCTTAGGTCATACTGGGAGCTGTAGTTTTAAATGGTAAAACCTTCTTTAGCACTTTCCCATTCTGTGACAATTGGCATATTTGATTATTATACTGAAAATTATTTTCTGCAGCGTGCTACACTGCGGGCATCACAACTATACTGCCAACCTAATGTGGAGGAACTACAACCTAATGTGGGGGAACTATACTGCCAACCTAATGTGGGGAAACTACAACCTAATGTGGGGGAACTATACTGCCAACCTAATGGGGGGGGGGGCTACTACCTAATGTGGGGGAACATACTGCCAACCTAATGTGGGGGAACTACAACCTAATGTGGGGGGAACTATGCTGCCTTCCTAGAGTGGGGGAACTGGGAACTATGCGGCCTACCTTGTGTGGGGGCACTATGCTGCATACTTAAAGGGGTACTCCACTGCCAGAGCGTTCTGAACATTTTGTTCCAAACCCTGGGTGCAGGCTGCGGGGGTAGTGATGTCATAGCCACGCCCCTTGTGACGTCACACGACACCTCCTCGATGCAAGTCTATGGGAGGGGGCGTGTAGACCAGCGCATGATACTCTAATAGTGCCCCTCCCGAGACTAGACTCTGGATCCGCCCCTGATGATGTCACAGTTCTTGTAGAGATGATGTCACTGTTCTTGTAGGGATGATGTCACTGTTCTTATAGTGATGATGTCACAGTTCTTGTAGGGATGATGTCACAGTTCTTGTGATGATGATGATGATGTCACTGCTCTTATAGTGATGATGACACTGTTCTTGTGATGATGTCACTGTTCTTATAGTGATGATGTCACTGCTCTTATAGTGATGATCTTATTGTTCTTGTAGTGATGATGTCACAGTTCTTGTAGGGATGATGTCACTGTTCTTATAGTGATGATGTCACAGTTCTTGTGATGATGATGTCACTGCTCTTATAGTGATGATATCACAGTTCTTGTAGTGATGATGTCACTGTTCTCGTAGTGATGATGACACTGTTCTTGTGATGATGTCACAGTTCTTGTAGTGATGATGTTATTGTTCTTGTAGTGATGATGTCACTGTTCTCGTAGTGATGATGACACTGTTCTTGTGATGATGTCACAGTTCTTGTAGTGATGATGTTATTGTTCTTGTAGTGATGATGTCACTGTTCTTGCAGTGATGATGACACTGTTCTTGTGATGATGTCACAGTTCTTGTAGTGATGATGTTATTGTTCTTGTAGTGATGATGTCACTGTTCTCGCAGTGATGATGACACTGTTCTTGTGATGATGTCACAGTTCTTGTAGTGATGATGTCACTGTTCTCGCAATGATGATGACACTGTTCTTGTGATGATGTCACAGTTCTTGTAGTAATGATGTCACATCTCTTATAGTGATGATGTTATTGTTCTTGTAGTGATGATGTCACTGTTCTTGTAGTGATGATGTTATTGGACAATCTACAGCATTGATCACTACTCTTACCATCTCGGAGTTCTCAGCCTCCTCACTAAACCCTACGACCTCTAGAAGATCAAGTTGATTTTGGTCCTTGACCCTTTGGACAGACGAGCCCTCTGACCCTCACAGACTGCGCTGATGTTGTGCTCCGCTCGCCCTCCAGAGATACAGAAATAATTCAGAGGTTTCATCACTTTGTTCTTCCTGGATCTGTATTGTGTAGAAATAAAAAGGAGCAGAAAAGGCGCCATATGGATTTTTTTCTTTTAACATTTTTTTTTTAATGACAAAGGGCACGATGTCCCTGACGTGCCGGGATCTGTCAGACTTAGATACAGACTGAAAAGCGCTCTTTAATGTAAGACAAAGATTTGGGTTCTCTCTTTCCCATTGGGGCAGGAGATCAAACGTGAGCAGAGAATGGCGCACAATGTAGGAGAATCCATGCAGATACCTCTGGGCCTTAAAGGGATTGGAGATAATAACTATTATACTTATTAATTAAGGTTTTTTAGAAAGACGGATAATTCCAATTATGGGCGTCACTCATAGAAGCATCAATGTTCTCGGTGCTCCGGTTCCTCTGCTGCAACGACTGAAACATTTTATAAAAATGTCGCCCACCAAGAGATCAAAGACAAAACCTATATAATGCATTTGTCATATGTAGGTAAAAGGGTAAAACATCTATTAATTCAGAAGAAGCAGAAAAAATTCAAAAAAGGAAAAAACAGTCCAGAGCTGGAGGCCCCTCCTCTGACCCACTGATCCATAAAGGGGCTCTCTAGCCTAGGACCCGATTTTACAAGAGCCTATTGTGGAATTCTGGGTGTGTGCGTTCACACTACTAATTTGTCTCCTTTTCACCATTTCACAAAACGTAGTGAACTATGCGATAGTGTAAGCCGAAAAAAGTATATGTTAAAGGGGTACTCCGGAGGAAAAACAAATGTTTCCAAATCAACTGGTGCCAGAAATTTATAGAGATTTATATAAATGTGTAGATAAAAATCTTAACCCTTTCAGTACTTATCAGCTGCTGTATGCTCCACAGGAAGTTGTGTAGTTGTGTAGTTCTTTCCTGTCTGACCACGGTGCTCTCTGCTGACACCTCTGTCCATGTCAGGGATTGTCCAGAGTAGGAGAGGTTTGCTATGGGGATTTGCTCCTACTTTGGACAGTTCCTGAAATGGACAGAGGTGTCAGTGGAGAGCCACTGTGGAAAGTACTATACAACTACTTGTGGAGCATACAGCAACTGATAAGTACTGGAAGGGTTAAAATTTTAATGTAGAAGGAATTTACAAATCAGCAGCATCCGTTAACTTAAATGTTTTTTCTTTCTTAAAAGAAAAAAAAATATCCCACATCCAATGGAAACAACAACCCTGTATGAAAGTACCCTAAGAGTATATTCACATGTACCACATCTACTGCGGGTTTATATAAATATAAATAAACATTTGAATTCTGCAGCAGATTCAGTGCATGTGAATGATCCCTATTACAGGGAAATCCTTTATATTCACCTGAAGAAAAGAGTCGCCCGTCCTTTCATTACACAGACAAATACTTTCATGAACATGATGTAATGCTCCATTTCACCTATGGGGGTGCTGCAGGGGAATCAAACACCTACTGCAAGGTTTTCCAGCAGTTTGCTGTTCACAGCTGCGGATACTGACAATAGAACATCTTGTGATCAGCTTGGTGAGTCCAGTTACATCAGTGTGAGGTGAGGCAAAGTACAAGGTGGTAATGGGTTAAAGAATAAGAGGTAGGAGGACAGAAAAGAACAGGAACGAGAGATTGAGGACGGAGGTGAAAATCAGTCCAAGATTTCCAGAGATCCTCAAACTTATGGGAGATTGGGGATTCCACGTGTGCAGAGCTGTTCTAGCCTGTAGAGGGGATCCAGCTATTGGAACCTTTCAGGGGTGGAAGGTGGGGGGTGGAAGGGGGAGTGTGGAAGGTGGGGTGTGGAAGGTGGGGTGTGGAAGGTGGGGTGTGGAAGGTGGGGTGTGGAAGGTGGGGTGTGGAAGGTGGGGTGTGGATGGTGGGGTGTGGTGTGGAAGGTGGGGTGTGGAAGGTGGGGTGTGGAAGGTGGGGTGTGGATGCTGGGGTGTGGATGGTGGGGTGTGCATAGTGGAGGGTGGATGATGGGTGTGGATGATGGGTGTGGATGATGTGGTGTGGATGATGTGGTGTGAATGGTGGGGTGTGGATGGTGGGGTGTGCTTGGTGGGGTGTGGATGGTGGGGTGTGGAGGATTTGGTGTGGAAGGCGGAGTGTGGAGGATTTGGTGTGAACGGTGGAGGATTTGGTGTGGACGGTGCAGTGTGGAGGATTTGGTTTGGATGGTGGAGGATTTGGTGTGGATGGTGGAGTGTGAGTAATTTGGTGTGGATGGTGGAGTGTGTAGGATTTGGTGTGGATGGTGTAGTGTGAGTAATTTGGTGTGCATGGTGGAGTGTGGAGGATTTGGTGTGGATGGTGGAGTGTGAGTAATTTGGTGTGGATGGTGGGTGATTTGGGGTGGATGTCAGATGACAGCCAATTGCTGGTTGGGAACACAGGGCATCAGCCAATAGGGCTAAAACCTCCCTCTAACTCCCATGTGTGGAATAGAATTTTGTAATGCCGTCCATATTTTGGATCCTCCCTTTTTGTGGCCCCATCCTTACATAGACTTACTCATGGCCCCATAAGAAGGTGTTTTATTTAGGTGAATCATTTTTTGTAATCTTTCACAATTTCACAACGATTTAGGACTGAGGTCAGAAGAGGAAGAGGAGGAGGTTTACTGGTTATACATTAGAGAAATTATTATCTTAGGAGTTTTGGATTATAAAACTATTTCTCCAAACCAATTTGCTGATCTTCTCAGACAGGGCCAGATTTAGGCAAAATGTGACCCTGGGCAAAATAAAAGTGGGGCCCCAAATGCTAAAATATTGTACCAACAATACTGTCATGTTCAGCCCATTCAGATAAAGTGTCGTGTCACGGCGTTGTTAGTGTCAAAACAATCAGGGGCGCCTCTGCTTGTCATTAACCCTTTAGATGCCAGGATAAATGCCGATCACGGCTTCTAATTGACTGAATCCTACATCCTGGCTAACTCAGGGGGCTCATTCCATGAGTGTCAGTCTAGAATTCCACTGAAGTTTTTGCCCTGTGTTTTTATTTTTTATTTTTTGGCTTAAAAAACACCAGGAAAAAATGCCACTGTTTTTCCCTGTGTTTTGGTGTTTTTTCTGGTGTTTTTTCTTGTGTTTTTACCTTTGTGTGGAATTTGCCTTTTTTGGCCCCTTTGGCATTTTTTGTACAAAAATAGGTTGGTACCAAAAAAAAAAAAAATGCAGTAGGGATGTTAAAATTTTTTATTTAACTAAATGTTAATACATTTTTTAATAAAGTGTGTGTGTGTGTTTAACTTTTTTTTTTTCTCTTTTATTTTACATTTTTTATGTAGTACTACTACTCCCAGCATGGAACAGACTGTTCCATGCTGGGAGTAGTAGTACCTGTACTAATAGAAATATCACCCAGGTATCAGTATGACACCCAATGAGATCGTCCATAATATAGCAGAGATGTGGATCTATACAGCGCTCACACCTCTGTTCTATTCACATCATTGGCCGTTCATATTTTCCGCCCAGAGCTGTGATTGGCTGGATGGTTGTAGCCAATCACAGCTCTGAGGAAAATATGAATGAGTGAATGGCCGGAGTACAGAGCAGAGATGCGAGCGCTGTATAGAGCTGCTCCATCTCTGTAATAGACAGAACGATCACAGCGGATGTCAGGAGTGACACCCGCTGTGATCTGTTCTTACCTGAAGGTACTACTACTCCCAACATGGAGCACAATGCTCCATGCTGGGAGATGTAGTATCTGCATTAATAGACAGATCGCAGCGAGTGTAACTTCTGACACCCGCTGCGATCTGTCTAGCAATGCAGGTACTACAGCTCCCAGCATGGAGCAGAGTGTGCAGAGTGTGCTCCATGTTAGGAGTAGTCAGGGACGTGCACAGACATTTTGGAGGGCAGGGGCTCAAGTAAAAAAAGAGGGCACTTTTCATAATTTAAAAAACGTCTGCCAGATTTAATGTGCTGCGTCCCAGGGATACAGCCAGGCCTCCTCTACATTTCTATGCCCATAAAAGTTGGTGTTTTTGTAAAATCGAGTCATGAACAGTTTCTCTGAGGTCTGCCATGTGTATATACACTTTGTCTGTGCTGTCAGTCATATTTACAGAAAACATGTGACAGCTGCCCTATAATATACTGTATTATAGAGGGGATTTATCAAAACCTGTGCAGAGAAAGAGCGGTGCAGTCACCCATAGCAACCAATCAGATCGTTTTGCAGAGGGATTTTCCTCTGCAAAGGTTTTAATAAATCTCCCCCTATATGCCCCCACCTGAGCTCTATATGACAGAACCCATCACCAATCACCCAGCACCCATCACCAACCACCCAGCACCCAATCACCCAGCACCCAATCACCCAGCACCCAATCACCCAGCACCAATCACCCAGCACCCAATCACCCAATCACCCAGCACCCAATCACCCAATCACCCAGCACCAATCACCCAGCACCAATCACCCATCACCCAGCACCCAATCACCCAGCACCAATCACCCAGCACCAATCACCCATCACTCAGCACCAATCACCCATCACCCAGCACCAATCACCCATCACTCAGCACCAATCACCCAGCACCCAATCACCCAGCACCAATCACCCAGCACCAATCACCCAGCACCAATCACCCAGCACCAATCACCCTGCACCAATCACCCATCACTCAGCACCAATCACCCATCATCCAGTACCCATCACCCAGCACCCATCACCAATCACCCAGCACCCAATCACCCAGCACCAATCACCCAGCACCAATCATCCAGCACCAATCATCCAGCACCAATCATCCAGCACCAATCACCCATCACTCAGCACCAATCACCCAGCACAAATCACCCAGCACCAATCACCCAGCACCAATCACCCAGCACCAATCACCCATCACTCAGCACCCATCACCCAATCACCCAGCACCAATGATCCAGCACCCATCACCAATCACCCAGCACATATCACCCATCACTCAGCACCAATCACCCATCACCCAGCACCCATCACCCAGCACCCATCACCCAGCACCCATCACCCAGCACCCATCACCCAGCACCAATCACCCAGCACCAATGATCCAGCACCCATCACCAATGATCCAGCACCCATCACCAATCACCCAGCACATATCACCCATCACCCAGCACCCATCACCCAGCACCAATGATCCAGCACCAAGCACCAATGATCCAGCACCCATCACCAATCACCCAGCACCCAATCACCCAGCACCCAATCACCCTGCACCCAATCACCCTGCACCCAATCACCCTGCACCCAATCACCCAGCACCAATCACCCAGCACCAATCACCCAGCACCAATCACCCAGCACCAATCACCCAGCACCAATCACCCAGCACCAATCACCCATCCCCAATCACCCAGCCCCAATCACCCAGCCCCAATCACCCACCTTATGCAGTAATCTCCACACAGCTCTGGTTCTTACACAGAAGAGATGGACACCACACTAATATATGCTTACATGCTACAATATATAAGAGTTGGCAAAAAAAAGAATTATACAAAGACATATGGAGGCAGGGAAGCTCCGCCTCCATTGCGCACAAGACTGACTTTGCATACTAGCAATGTGGGGCAATACCTAGAAAATGGAAAGACCAATTTTTGTGTACATGCACTGTAACCTAGTGTATTGGGTTTAGTGCGAGTCAACAGCCTGTCAGTTTCCCTTTAATTATAGGCCGTACCCCCCTTTATTCCCTATATACTGTGCCACCATTCATCTATTAATTCCCAATATACTGTGCCACCATTCATCTATTAATTCCCTATATACTGTGCCACCATTCATCTATTAATTCCCTATATACTGTGCCACCATTCATCTATTAATTCCCTATATAATGTGCCACCATTCATCTATTAATTACCTATATACTGTGCCACCATTAATGAACTATATACTGTGCCACCATTCATCTATTAATTCCCTATATACTGTGCCACCATTCATCTATTAATTCCCTATATACTGTGCCACCATTAATGAACTATATACTGTGCCACCATTAATGAACTATATACTGTGCCACCATTAATGAACTATATACTGTGCCACCATTAATGAACTATATACTGTGCCACCATTAATGAACTGTATACTGAGCCACCATTAATGAACTATATACTGAGCCACCATTAATGAACTATATACTGTGCCACCATTAATGAACTATATATTGTGCCACCATTAATGAACTATATACTGTGCCACCATTAATGAACTATATACTGTGCCACCATTAATGAACTATATACTGTGCCACCATTAATGAACTGTATACTGAGCCACCATTAATGAACTATATACTGTGCCACCATTAATGAACTATATACTGTGCCACCATTAATGAACTATATATTGTGCCACCATTAATGAACTATATACTGTGCCACCATTAATGAACTATATACTGTGCCACCACTAAGGGTGTGTTCACACGTGCCTATTTTCTGCTGCAGATTTGCTTTAGCAGATTTCTCTTCCCATTGTCAATGGGAAGCAAAATCTGCAGCAGATCTGCAGCAAAAATAGGCACATGTGAACGCACCCTAAGGATCTATACACAGTGCCAGCATAGATAAAAAATATAATGTTCCAATATAATGAAATATATACTGTGCTTCCATAAATTCCCTATATACTGTGCTTCCATAAATTCCCTATATACTGTACTTCCATAAATTCCCTATATACTGTGCTTCCATAAATTCCCTATATAATGTGCTTCCATTCCTCCAATAATTCCCTAATAATGTGCTTCATACAATACATACAAGCACATAAC